>NW_005874036.1:18197-24122 GCF_000147115.1 Myotis lucifugus | reverse complement strand
CTCTCCCCCACTAGGAATGAGTAACTGGATACCCCTGGAGAGGGCTGGGAGAGTTTGGTGGTCCTCCTGGTCCCTGATGAGCAGGTCAATCCCTTGCCCATGTGTAAGCTAGGCTGACACTTAATAGGGAATGTGCCTGGGGCTGCTCAGAGCATAATTTCTGACAGCTGGACTCTCATCATTTACTGGGTGAGCTTGGGCACCCCAGAACATTGGGATGAGGAGGGAAAATTAGGCCCAGGGCTCTCTCCAATGGGAATGGAGAGAACTATGGAACGGCCACATTTAGCACAAGTTCAGGCACAGAATGAATGGATACCTAACATCAACATTGGTGTTAATGTCAGCATTTTGACAATTAGCCCTATCTGATGGAGCACTCACCTGGCCAATGCAAAAGATAGAGACTTGGAGGTAGAGTAGTGACTGATGTTGATTTCAAAGACCATGGATGCTGGAATGCTTCCATGCATTCGAGTCCTGTATCCTTCCCAGTCAACATTCTTAATATGTGGCTCTTCAACAATAATGGGGGAAGCGAGGCAGCCAGGGGGTTATCAAAGGTCACACTCAGAAATGTGTTCTGCGTTTGCTGACAGTGATATCTAACCCGTCTCCTTTTATTGAAGTTCACTCCTTTGAATCTTAACAGTGATGGTTTTGGGCAGTTCTGGGACAAAATCCATGTGAATGAAGACAGAGAGAACCACACTGGCTGATTTCCATGGTCATTTCCTACCAAAACCCACCCATCTCCTTTGCCTCTGCACAGCTCCAAAGGAGGTGGTCACATGTGATCACATAAACGAGGCCCATAAAGTAGGTCTGGTTCTCAATCTGACCCCCTGGATTTGGCTGCAGCCCTGTGATGTGCTTTGATCAGTGAAATATGCTGGGAGTGAAGCTGTCACTTCTAACAGAAAAATCTGGAAGCACAGAGTGGCCACTGTCGCTGTCCATCTCTGATTTATGTAGGAGGTATCTACATGGTGGATTCCTTTTATACCAGTCCCAGGAGAACCAAGGAGGACATATAGGATGACCAAGAAAGATACCTTCTTTAGTATAAGCTACCAAAGCCTTGGGGCTGTTTGTTATCCACAACAATATCTAGCAGCCAGCGGTGGGCAAACTACGGCCCACAGGCCAGATCCGGCCCGTTTGAAATGAATAAAACTAAAAAAAAAAAAAAAAAGACCGTACCCTTTTATGTAATGATGTTTACTTTGAATTTATATTAGTTCACACAAACACTCCATCCATGCTTTTGTTCCGGCCCTCCGGTCCAGTTTAAGAACCCATTGTGGCCCTCGAGTCAAAAAGTTTGCCCACCCCTGCTAGCCCGTCCTAATGGTTATGCATTTCCAACTCTACTCTCTAGGAGGCAGCAGAGCCTAACATTAGAAACCAGAGCTCTGTTGTTGGAGATACATGGGTTTGACTTCCAGCCCTGCCTTTTATTAAACTCTACAAGCAGTCGATTTACCTTTGAAATAATAATGCATGTGAAGCATTGAATCCAGGGCCTGGCACATGTAGTAAACATTCAGTAACTCTTAACTCCATGGCTTCACAAGGTGTACTGACTACAAACATGTAGACAATGTAGAAAATGTCAACTTGTTCACCTATGTATGTTTTCAAACAAATATGATGGGATTATGTATATTTATCTTAATAAAGTGATTTTTTTGATAAACTAAAAACATGTGATGACTGGAGTGGGTCTTTGGTTGCGCGTAGTCCCAGGAACAGAAAGGTTATCAGTTTGATTTCTTTCTGGTGAGGCACAAGCCAGGCTTTCTTGGTGGATTCCCAGTAGATGGAAGGAGCCATGCAGGAGGCACAAATCAGTGTTTCTCTCTTTTCCTTTCCCTTCTACTCTCTATACTAAAAAATCAAATAAAAAACTTAAAAATAATATATCCATCCAGATTTGTGGTCTTCAGAAATAATTGAAATAATGATTTCCACCTCAGGACGCATTCTGAAATGCTCATGGAATCTGAAATAATATCTCCAAATAAAACACTTCCCAGAAACCTGGGACCAGCCATCAAATCCTCAAGTTGTCATTTCCCAGTGGCACTGGGGTGCCCCAATACCAGTGTTTGCAATGATCAGTCAGTGACTGGGATCCTAATGCCACCTGTTGGGCCAGAAAAATGAAGTTACCCAAAGGACAATGCGCCCAATGATGGCTGTATTTAGCCAATGAAAGCCCAGGACAGGTGTATTTACTTGTGGTGATTGGCTTGTGTATTACTTTCAGCTTGTTTCTCTAGGTGGGCATTTTGAGCGCTTTTTTCTGTTAACATATTCATAGGCCCCAGCGCTGGATCACAAGAGGATGAGGCTTCAGAGGCAGTGTTCCCCTTGTGCAGTGGTTTGAGCTTGTTGAGCAGCAACAGCCAGTATTGAGGCCTATGTGCCTCCCTGACTCTGTTTTGCTTGCAGAGTTCTATTCAGCCTCATTCCATTTACCCTCCATCCTTGGGTGCCTGTCAGATCCTGAAGCCCAGGTCACAGCATCCAGAACAGTGATGTGGGTGATACATGGTGTGATGGATGAAAGAGACTGACAGGCTGTAATGCCACCCTGTAAGGTTTTGGTTGGAGTGGCTGAGCTGAAAGAATTCAGGAATCCTGGGCTTGTTTTGTGTCTAAAGGCAACAAAGAAAAGACGAAATATTGCATGAGAAGTTTTAGTTTCATTCTCAGAAACCTAGGGCCATCGCAGACAAGCCCAACTGAACACTGTTAGCCTAAGGAAGGGCGGGAAGTCTTACCTCTCTTTCATGTGGTGCTTGCCATCTTTGTGTCATATTCCTGGTGTCGTCTTCCTTCTTTTATGATCTTCAGAGTCCCAGAACTTCACAGAAGCCTCTTATTAATGCTTCCTGCACTTCTCTTTTCTGAAAATTGCATGGAACCCAGGTGTCATGGGAAACACACTTTTGTAATGAAAGTGTCACCACAGTCATCATTCTTTTCCTCACCTTTTTTCTCTTTTCAGGTTGTTGGCATAAAAGGGATGAGGAAGAGCTGTGTTCTGATCAGAGTGTATCTATACAAGGAGAGTCACATGTCAGGGATTCTGAGACAGCTCCAGCACCCCAGAAGTCGCATTCCTGTAAGTGGTGTTTCTCAGTGTTAAAAGATATTTTGCACCTGGCTGAGTCCCAAGCAGAATATTTTGAGTGCAAATGCTTCCTTAGTGACGCATGTGTGAGAGAATTATGTTCCAGTGCAAACCCTCACCAGAAAAAGAAGGATGTCAGTGGAGAGATGTCCTGGAAAGAAGCTATGAACAGGCCCTCATTTGTGACCAAGTGCAGCTTCTATTTATCAGAGGTGCCTTCAAAAAGCAGGGAGTTAGGGGAAGATGTTGAAGCTCCCTCAGAGCTTCTCCAGCCCCTGCCTCTCAGAACACTGAGGAGGCACACAGTGGCAGTGAGGTTTCACAAGAATATCTCAGTGGAAAAAGTCATCACCAGTGGAGTGAATGTGAAAAAACTGCCAGCCACAACCAGAAAATTGTTGATTCTAAATGGTGAATGTTCTGGAGAACTGAGTTATGCGTGTGACAAATGTAGAAAAGTTTCGGACGAATTTTTAACCTCATTCAACATAAGAGAGCTCACACTGGAGAAAAGCCTTATGAGTGTCCATATTGTCGGAAGTACTTCAGTAACAGTTCCACCCTTATTCAACATCAGAGAATTCTCACTGGAGAAAAGCCTTATAGGTGTAGTAATTGTGGGAAGTCCTTCAGAAGTAAGTCTTATGTAAATAAACACCAGCGAGTTCTTACTGGAGAAAAGCCATGTGAGTGTACAGGCTGTGGGAAGTCCTTCCGTGATAGTTCTACCCTCATTAAACATCAGAGAATTCACACTGGAGAAATGCCTTATAAGTGTAGTGATTGTGGGAAGTCCTTCAGAAATAAGCTTAATGTCAATAAACAACAGCGAATTCACACTGGAGAAAAACATTATGAGTGTCCAGATTGTCTGAAATCCTTCATTACGAGTTCTAAACTCATTCAACATCAGAGAATTCACACTGGAGAAAAGCCATATGAGTGTATAGATTGTGGGAAGTCCTTCAGTAACAGTTCCACCCTCATTCAACATCAGAGGATTCACACTGGAGAAAAGCCTTATAAGTGTAGTGATTGTGGGAAGTCCTTCAGAAGTAAGTTTAATGTCAATAAGCACCAATGAGTTCACCCTGGAGAAAAGCCTTATGAGTGTACAGATTGTGGGAAATCTTTTACCCAAACATGTAGCCTTATGAGACATCTGAGATGTAACACTGGAGAAAAGCCTTAAATTTACAGGGAATGTTTTCTTTTTCTTACCTGGAATAACAACACTGAAGGATACTATGATACACGTTTACCTTAATATACTCCCTTTTTATCAGAACATACACTCTGCTAGATTCCTCATAAGTTTCAGGTACAAGTGAGGTCATAAGGAGCTGCTTGCCCTTGCTATCCTGCCCAGGTCTACTACACGATTGATGTCACTGTGAGGGTTTATGGCTGCAGTGATTTCTCCTCTACCACCTGCTTCACATGAACAGTATGAATCACAAACCCTGCATGCTCTGTTGTTCTTAAATAAATTTTAAATACTCTGAACACACCTTAGCCGATTTGGGACAGTGGATAAAGTGCTGGCCTGCAGACAGAAGGATCCTGGGTTTGATTCCAGTCAAGGGCACATGCTGCGGTTGTGGGCTCCATCACCAGGGGTGTGCATGCAGCAGGCAGCTGATCAGTGATTCCCTCTCATCATTGATGTTCCTACCTCTTTCCACCTCTCCCTTACTCTTTGAAATAAATTAAAACATTATTTTTTATAAAAGAGCAACTGGTGAAATTTAAATAAACTCTCAGATTTAAAAGTAAATACAGAAATAAATACTCTGAACTCTTGGCAGGATCTTCATTCCTTCTTCTCTGACTAGGGAATGGGCCTGACTCAAGGTTTGTCCAGAATACCCATCTGCAGCAAAGAAGTAGTACCTTTTAAGGTGGTTCTCATATTATTTTTATGCGATGTTCAACTTATGCACAGTTGTAGCATATACCTATACATTAATCTGCATTGTTTACATTTTCCAGTACCCTTTTTTAAGTTTAAGCATTACATTAAATGATGTGTAGGTATATAATATTTGTTACTTTTCTTAGTGTAAATACTCTCACCGTCAGTTGCAAACTGCTAAAATGAAGGCATTGAACATAGACATGTTAAGATATATCATTAGCACATCATTATATTTTATTTGCAACATGCTGGTACAGTAGTAACAAGTATGCTCAAGAACTCTCATAATAAAATTATTGGGAACTGCCCATTTTTAAAACTTTCTTAAAGTTAGATGTAGCCCTGACTGGTTTGGCTCAGTTAACTGAGTGTCAGCCTGTGGACTGAACGATCCCAGGTTCGATTCCAGTCAAGGGCATGTACCTTGGTTGTGTGCACATACCCAGTAGGGCAGTGATGGTGTACCTATGATACGCGTGTCAAGGTGACACGTGAACTCATTTTTTTGGTTGATTTTTCTTTATTAAATGACATTTAAATGTATAAAATAAATATCAAAAATAGAAGTCTTTGTTTTACTTGGTTCCAAATATCAAAAAATTTCTATATGTGACACGGCACCAGAGTTAAGTTAGGGTTTTTCAAAATGCTGACACTCCAAGCTCAAAAGGTTCGCCATCACTGCAGTAAGGAGTGTGCAGGAAGCAGCTGATCGATGTTTCTCTCTCATTGATGTTTCTAACTCTATCCCTCTCTCTTCCTCTCTGTAAAAAATCAATAATATATATACATATTTTTAAAAAGTTAGATGTAAGTATAATTCATTTAAAGTATACATATATATGTTTTTTAGCATATGTTTTTG
>NW_005874036.1:11147-13322 GCF_000147115.1 Myotis lucifugus | reverse complement strand
CGAAGGACTTATATGCAGGCATATAGGCATAACCAACGACAAAAGACACTGGGGGTAGGGGAGGCCAGGGGATTGTCAAGAGCGGGAGGAAAAAGGAGACATATATAATAGTCTTTGTAATACTTTAAGCAATAAAAAAAATAATAAATAAAAATAAAATGTTTGAGGACCCCTGGTTTACAGGTTCTGGGAGGAACTCCCACATTGCCAAAATCAGGGAGCACATCATACAACTGTAGACCTGAACTTTGGATCTGAGCTTAGTGTCTTTTAAAGGTTCCCAGGTCCAGGGGCTGGAAGTGTGGCAGGACAGTCCCAGGACTCCACTATCTCAGAGGCCACAAGAGTGTGAGGCCCTGAAATAAGCTCCACAAAGCAGTACCCCTAAGAGATTCTACATTTGCAGCAATCTGTGTAAACTAAAGTTCTGTTGAGAACTTGGCAACCACCACGAGGATTCATGGGATCTGCCTGTCAGTATTTTTACCCAGCCCCTGGAGATGACCGCATTAGGTCAGGGCCCCAGTCCTAAGGGCACAATTTTGCCTAGTTGGCTATCTTTCAAGGGACTTCTGCTTCCTGTCCCCAACTGGGATCCTCTCCCTTCAAGTTTCATTCCCAGCAGTTGGGAAGAGTTTAAAACCCTATTTCAGACAATGTCCCTCTTTTATTCTCCACCATCGATGGCCCTAGGATCCTGAAAATTAGACTGAAACTTCTCACCAAATACTTTGCCTTGTCTTCTCTGTTGCCTTTAGATACAAAACAAGCCCAGGATTCCCGAGTCCTCCCAGCTCAGCCACACCAACCAAAATCTGACAGGGCGGCATTGCAGCCTGTCACCCTCTTTCACACATCACACCATGTATCACCCACAAGTGACTCACTGTTCTGGACCAGTGACCTGGGTTTCAGGATCTGACAGGCACCAGCATGTAAGGATGGAGGGTAAATGGAGTGAGGCTGAGTAGAAGTCTTCAAGCAAAACGGAGTCCGGGAGGCACATAGGCCTCAATGCTGACTGTTGCTGCTCAACGAGCTTCAGACAAACCACTGCACCATGGGGACAGTGCCTCTGAAGCCTGGTCCTAGTTGTGACCCAGCGCTGGAGCCTATAGGTTAACAGAACAGAAAGGTCAAAGTGAGCACCTGGAAGCAACACCCAAACCCATCAGCACTGGATAAGACCCCTGGCCTGGGCTTTCATTGGCTAAATGCAGCCATAATTCGGTGCAGTGCACTTTGGGTAACTTACTTTTTCAGACCCAACAGTTGGAATTAAGATCTCAATCACTGACTGATCATTGCAAATACTGGTGTTGGGGACCCCCGGTGGTGCTGGAAAATGACAAACTTAGGATTTGGGGGCTGGTCACAGGTTGCATGGAAGTGTTGTCTGCAACTGATCTCTTGTTTTGAGATGTAATTTTAGATTTCATGAAGTCCAGAATGCTCCCTGAGGTGAAACGTATTATTTCAATATTCCCGAAGACCACAAATCTAAATGGATATATTGTTTTTAAGTTTTTTTCTTTCATTTTTAAAGAGAGAATGAAGGAAAGGAAAAGAGAAAATCACTGATTGGTGCCTCCTGCATGGCCCCCACCCACTAGGCTTACACCCAGAAAACTTGGCTTGTGCCTCACAAGGAATCTAACTGGTAACATTTCTGTGCATGTGACTACACTCAACCAATAGACCCACTCCAGCCATCAGATATTTTATTTTTATCAAAACATTTTATTATTAATAGAAAAATTAGGATAGGAGAAAATGTACATAATCCTCTCCTAGTTGTTTAAAAACAAAATTTTAAAGGGTACATGGCCAACAAGTTGACATTTCCTACATTGTCTGCATGTTTGCAGTCATTACACATTGTGAAACTATGGAGCTAAGAGTTACTGAATGTTCACTACATGTGCCAAGCCCTGGATTCAATGCTTTACATGAACTATTTCAACATAAATTGCATGATTATAGAGTTAATAAAAGGCAGGGCTGGAAGACAAACCCATGTGTCTCTAACAACAGAGTTTTGGCTTCTACTGTTAGGCTCTGTAACTATTAGGATTGGCTAGATGTTATTATAAATTACAAACAGACTCAAAGGTTTATTGGTTTTTATATTAAAGAAGGTATCTTTCTTGTTCATGCCACATAATCTCCCTGATT
>NW_005874036.1:0-9972 GCF_000147115.1 Myotis lucifugus | reverse complement strand
CCTGGGGAGCAGAGAAGAACATACCGTCTTCTAAATCACCCCTGTGGAGATTGATATGCATTTGTCTGTTGCTGGGGTGCACACATACAATCTAACAGGGAACATGCAGACATCATAAGCACACAAATGCACGGGTACAGAACACCCCCAGGCAAAGATGGGCTCTCAGGTGCAGGGCTTGTGGCCAGGCTCACACAGACCCAGACTACAGACTCGGACATCACTTTGAGGGGAATACACAAATACACACAGATAAGAACACATGGGAACAAGACAGCATCACGATGCACACTTACACACACAATGGACACACACAGGCACACACCTGAAGGGACATACGTGGACACAGTAGACAGACACAAAGAAAATAAAAAACACAAATACAATCAGGAACACTCAAAGGGGCAGCAATTCACACATACAACCAACACTGACAAGCAAAGCAACACTCCCCTTAATGCTGAGTGATACTAATACACTGTTTTGAAGGAAACATTAAGAACTGAGTTGCTGTCTTCACGAGGTAGTACAGTGGGTTGGAGAATCATCTCATAATGCACCCCCCCCCCCACCACACACACAATAGATTGTGGATTTGATCCCTGGTTGGGGCATGTATGAAAGGCAATTGATCCATGTTCCTCTCCCATTAATGTTTACTTATTTCTCTCCCTGTTTCTCTTTATTCTTTATCTAAAATCAATAAACATATCCTCAGCTGAGGATTAAAAAAGAAAAATGTAATAATTAAGGTATTGAATTTTCAAGAACATAGCATTAAATCCAGAACAATCTCTCTAGAACAGTTATCAGAGAATCATTTGAATGCAGTCAATGTGTCTTCTTTTACCTGGGAGGCTAACAGAATCACTATTGCTGATCTCAGAAAAAACCCACATAATTAGTGTCATAGTCATGATCCCCTCCTTGCTTTCATTTAACCACTAAAATATGATGGTTCTTGAATAAAGTCATCCCTTCATTTCCATAACTTAGGTTAGACTTTGAGTGATAAAAATGAACTTATCTTAGTAGAAGCTGTTTCTGAGGGATTCCAACATAACTTTAGGCACTGGAGTGAGGAGAGCCAGTTCTCCCTCCAGGTCCCATGTGGCCATGCTCTCCCTGTAGATAACTAGAACATAGAGGTCCAGGAATGATGCTCTGAGTAGACCCAGACACCTTCCTCTACTAGTTTTCAGCTTAGCTTTCACATGGGCAAGGGACACCCTCTCCAGGGATGTCCAGTTCCTCATTATTAGTGGGGATTTAGGAGCCTAGAAGTCTTCCCCTCAGCTTTCCCCCACATGCACCCACCTTCACATTCCTTTCCAAGGATCCTGGATCACCCAGCTACTCCAAGAAGGCACAGTCTTCCACAAACATTTCCAATCCATGCTCTATACCTCCTGTCTGTCATCACAGTCTGCCCCAATTCCCCACCTTGCTACAGCCTGAGGTTCTATGAACTGGCCCTGTGCTTAATTCATACCTGAGATGGGACCTCCAGAGGGACACCAGATGCCTGGACGAGCAGGAGAATAAGGGGCTCAACTGGTGGTGGGGAAGAAAAACAGGTAGTCCTCTACATCACCTCTCCGGAGATTCACTATGACTTGTCAGTGGTTGGGGTGCACAGACTCAGAGAGAAATATACAGATAACACCAGCACAGAAACATGCAGGTAGAGAACACCCCCAGCCTCTTCTGGGCACTCAGGTGCTGGACTTAGGTCCAGGCTCACATAGACCCACACTGTAGACATAGGCAATACCTTGAGGGGAACACACACACACACACAGAAACAAACAATTGGGGCCACCCAGACAGTGCCACAGGACACACACACAATGGACACACCCCCACATGCTGGCAGGAACCTCTAAAACCAAACCTGTCCAAGGGCCCAACCTCTCTGCCCCCTCAACCTCACTTCCCACAGTATATTGTCCCTCAGAGTCCAGGCTCCATCACCTCACTCCAGGTGCAAGGGTCTGCTCGGCACAGGCCAAACTTATGGAGCAGGGAGACCACCTGGAATGCATCCCCCCAATGTGGTATCATGTTGAGACCAAGCCTCTCCTTCAGGAAATGCTTGTACTTCAGAATGGTCTCACCATTAAAAACACACAGCACCATTTTCTGGAGAATCCATGCTACCTCCAGGACTGGTTGGGCAGTATTTTTAATGAAATGAAAATGGAAATTACCCAGAAATTCAAAAATAGAGATTCAAACAATGCCCATGGAGCTTAGGAGAGTGTATGGGCTGCTCAGAGGTACGTGAACTCATTTGAGGGCCTCAAGTATTAGGAGCTGCTCCAGAATGCCTGGGAGGGATCTGGGCTCCTCAACCACCTGAATCCAAAATAGCTCAGTCTCAACCCCTGGCTGGAAGGTGCTGAGACCACAAAGCCCATGTCCAGGCCCAGAGCTTTTCCCAGCCCCTTAGGGTTTAGTCTCAGGGAGCTCAGATGTCATAATTACTTGTGGGTGACTCTTCAGCTCAGCCCCAGTTCCCCACCCTCCACACTGACAGCAGGGCCCCTCCCCTCCTGTCCTCTCCCTCACTGTGTGCTCTGCCCTCATGAGAACCCTTATGGCTGGTTCACCACAGGGTCCCTGCCTGGTTTGTGATGGTGTTCGCATGCGTTGACTTGTTTGGTGAAAAAACACACAAATATATTGCTCAGAGAGAAAGAGAGAGAAGAATAGGGAGAGAGAAACACCCATTTTGTGTTCCACTAATTTTATACATTGTTTGATTCTGTTTTTTTTTTAAAATATATTTTATTGATTTTTTACAGAGAGAAAGGGAGAACGATAGAGAGAAACATCGATCAGCTGCCTCCTGCACACCTCCTACTGGGGATGTGCCCGCAACCAAGGTACATGCCCTTGACCAGAATCGAACCTGGACCCTTCAGTCCACAGGCTGACGCTCTATCCACTGAGCCAAACCAGTTAGGGCATGATTCTTTTTTTAATATAAGCTTTATTTTAAATTTAAAGAAAAACTGAAAACGAGTATTTTTTACAAATTATACCAACACTGAAAACATAATTTGGGAATGTTGAACATTAGTTCTCAATTCAAAATAATGACATGTCTTGGTGTTGGCTAATGTAAAGTTTATTTAAACCTAGTACTTTTATATAAGCTTAACCATTTCATCCTTCCTAAAATTCAGTGATTATGATTCAACTTTAGAAGGTTAAAGCAGTCTTCTATGTAAAACCCCATATACCTTTTTGAAATACAATATATTTACACCAGCGAGGAAATGATCAAAAACCTGTAAAAACCCACATGGGACTTTGCCAAAAAAGGCTGCCTACATACAGAGGGAGCATTTCGCCTCAGCACACACACACACGTGATCACACAGACTTCCTCACGTTTCCCTTTACACAGCAACCTGCGTGGTTATAAATGCCGCTCCTAGCATGTATGAACTGAAAATAACATGTTTTTAAAAGGTCCTTGAAGACACAGGGGAGTGGAATGAGCCCGCGCTGAGAGCAGCACCACACAGGCTGTTTATGAGGATGTGGCCGAGCTGCCAGCCCAGGTGGCTCCGCCCCTGGGGAAGCAGGCCCCGCCCCGTGGGAACAGGGCCCACCCCAGGGAAACAGGCCCCACCCCAGGGAAGCAGGCCCTGCCCTCAGAAAGCTGGCGGAGGACCCAGAAAGACTGATGGTCTTGCCAAAACCGGTTTGGCTCAGTGGATAGAGCATCGGGGCTGCGGACTGAAGGGTCCCAGGTTCGATTCCGGTCAAGGGCATGTACTTGGGTGGCGGGCGCATCCCCAGTGGGAGATGTGCAGGAGGCAGCTGGTCGATGTTTCTCTCTCATCGATGTTTCTAACTCTCTATCTCTCTCCCTTCCTCTCTGTAAAAAATCAATAAAATATATTAAAACAAACAAACAAAAAAGACTGATGGTCTTTTTGATGATCTCCAAGGCCTCCTGGACCTCGTCCTCCTTGATGACCAGAGGAGGTGGAAATCTGATGATGTCGCCATGGGTGGGCTTGGCCAGAAGTCCATTATCTCGAAGGCGTAGGCGAACCTTCCAAGCATCGGAATCTTTGTTTCCCCGGTGACGGTGGCATCCAGCAGCCCCTTCCCACGCACTGCGGTCACGATGTCCCAGGGCAGCTTCCTGAGCTCATTCTCTTCTTCCAAAACTTCGAAGGCGGCGTTGGCCCCCCGGCTGCCCAGGGGGTTGCCCCTGTACGTGGAGCCGCGCTCCCCAGGCTGGATGGTCAGCATGATCTCGTGGTCACACAGCACCGAACACACGGGGTACAGGCCACCGGAAAGGGCCTTGCCGAGGAGGACGGGGTCAGGCCTGACGTTTGCATGGCCGACTGCCAGCCATCGCCCAGTCCTGGCCAGTCCTGTCTGGGTCTCATCCAATAAACAGGACTGGGTGCCTGGCGCAGAGCTCGCGCACACCCCTCAGGCAGCCTGGGTCGGGAAAATGACGCCCGCCTCGCCCTGAATGGGTTCGACCATGAACGCAGCAATGTTTGGATCCTGAAGAGCACGCTCAAGAGCAGGTAGGTCGTTGTAGGGAATGATCTCGAACCCCGGCATGAAGGGGCCAAAGCTGTCGTCGCTGCTGGGGTCCGTGGAGCTGGAGATGGCACACAGAGTCCTGCCCCAAAAGTTTCCAGCTGCGAAGACGATCTTGGCTTTGTCCTTGGGGATGCCCTTCACGGTGCAGCCCCACCACTGCGCTAGCTTGCAAGCGGTCTCCCCGGCCTCCACCCTGTCTGTGCTCATGGGGAGAACCTGGTGGTAGTTGAAGAGCTTCGTGACGTTCTCCTCGTCTTCGCCCGGCACGTTGTTGTAGGAGGCCCGTGAGGTCGGCGTCAGCTTCCCCGCCTGGCTCTTCAGGGCATCCACAATCTTGGGGTGGCAATGCCCTTGGTTGACGGCGCTGTGCATACTCAGAAAACCAAAGGATTTCCTGCCTTTCGCATCCCACAGGGAAATACCTGTCCCTCTCTCCAGGGTGACCAGTAAGAGGTGGTAAAGAGCGTCCCAAAATTCACGCAAGATTTGAATTTTGCGTGAGCATTAGCAACGACAAAAATAAAAGCCCAATTTTACTTGGTTTATTGAATCAGATTTTAATATTTGTTACCCTGTGATTTCAATCCCTTCAATTTGATAAGTATTACCAAGTACCAATTATGGCCCAGGAGCAGAGACAATGAAGACCAAGGCTTTGCGTGTGTACCAGCAAAGCTGTGGAGGCCATTTACCCGTTATGCTATTCCATACAAAACCCTATACTGTATACATTTTGAATCAATAAAAAATTAACAATTTTTAATTATAAACCTGTGTTTTCTATCAAAATTACTTCTTGCGTGAATTTTGGGACACCCTTTAGTTGTGAGCGCCATACTTGGCTTCCCCGTTCAAAAAACGTCATCCAACCATAGAGGGCCTTGGACCATCTTCTTAGTCGCCACGGATGTATTAGAAGTCACTGGCGTGTGGGCGCCCCGCCACAGTCTTATGACGAGCTAGCTTGGAAAGAATCGTGTCCGTGGAGCAAGAATTCCACCGACCAGCTACCCTTTCTCCTGCGGTTAAGATGGAAATGCAGATTGCTCAGCCTGGATCCACGATCTGCTGGGTCCAATAATCCCTGGTGGTGCCTCTGGCTCCAGAACCAGCGGCTATGTCTTGGTGGCAGCACATTGTTTGATTCTTGCATGGAGCCTGCCTGAGGATGGAACCCACAACCTTGGCACTACTGAGATGATGCTTTAATCAACTGAGCTCTCTGGCCAGGGAGAAACTTATCAGGGGTTTTTAGTAAAATAAGTCACTAATGTATCTGAGAATAGATAGATACCAGAACCACTGGGATGAGAGATAGTTATGGAAGACAACGACAATTCTCGGGTCACGCATCCCGGAACCAGAGAGGAGGGAGCCCGATTCTGGGTTGTGTCACCTGACAACTGCCCTCTCATAATCCAGGACCCCTCAGCAGGTATCGGAGAGCTGGTTTCGGCCCAATTCCCTGCAGGCCAGGCCGCAGGACCTCACCTGCCAGAGGGATCCCACTCATTCCACAGATACCCTTGAAGCCAAGGCGCTGCCCCAGGTGGAGCCTAATGGGGAGGGACTGGGGGAGGTTGGCATTAGTCTGTGTCAGACCCTCTCAGCCAGTCCCACCCCACTTGTTACTTTCTAATTAATTTCCTTTCAATGTGCACAAGTCCATACACCCAGTCACTAGTAAAAGAAAATGATGTACTACTGAAATATCTTATGTCCATGTTCAATGCCATCATTTTCGCAGTTTGAATGTAGTTATGACATTTACACCAGGGAAATTTTCAACTACCACAAACCTAGACTTCAATGTATCATTAAATGCTTAAACTTAAAGAACACTGGTGGAGAATTAACAATGCAGATTAAATGTATAAGTGTATGGTACAAGTGGGCTATAAATCATACATAGGGTAAAAATTAAGAAAAACCATTTTGTTTATAGAATTCCAAAATCAAGAATGCCATATGGCCAAAAAATCAGTCGAGTCACTGAGGACTAAGTGAAATTCAAACATATGTCTTAGAGGCTGCACCGCCCTCCTATTGGTTAGAATAGAATAATAAATTAAGTTTAAAAGTAAACAAAAAATCCTGAGCATTTTAACAAAGATAAAGACAGTGAAAGAAATATATGAAGAAATCATCACCATCAAATATCTTTATGGAAATGAAGTTAAAACAAAAGCGAGTTAACAGTACACTCATTGATGGGGCTAGTACTTAAAGAGATTAACCTTTGCATGTGCTGGCAGAGTTGCATAGAATTTTCTAGGTGGGTGGGAAGGCAAACTGATTGACCATTTGAGGTCACAGTTCCATATATGTTGAAATGTACCACATTCACTGACAGTGGAACAGTTGAATAAGACATACATCTGTAGAAAGAATGGAATACAATATTCTGAGCTGTTTTATTTTTAAAACCCCAAACGTAGAAATAACTGAAATTATAGGCAGCTCAATAGTAAAAGTGGTTATCCATAGAATACAATATTTTCTAGAAATAAAAAATTATTTATATAAACGTTAGTGTTAAACCTCAAACATCTGTATAGCATGAAGGAAGCCAGGGTTTGTTAAAGAGAATTCACCTTATAGTGCCAATAAATTTATGAAAAATATGAACTACTCTATTGTAAAGGAAGGTAAATCAATGTCTGCATGGAGGGTTGGGGAAGCAGAAATATTACAAAATGACTGGGGGTAAATACAGAGTGTGGCAAATTCAGGTTTAGAGTAGTTGGTGTTGAAAATAATGCACTAATAAATAACAACACAAATATAAAAACACCTTTTAAAAAAAAGATCATAAACCAGAGCAGAGGAGAGCACAGAGTTTGCAGGTTGGTGAATAAAAAACCCCCAAAATTTATCAAAGCATAATGTGAGTACCACTATGAACCTGAAAGAGGTAGCACTGCTTAGCTGAGAACAGCTGCTCTGGATGAATCCTGGGTCAGGTCCATTTTCTAGTCATAGAGAAATGAATGAAGATACTGCCAAGAGCTTGGAGGAATCATAATTACCTCAATCAGAAGCGAGAACACAGAAAACATTCCCCTGAGCACCCAGGGAATGTGACCGATGCACACTCCTCAGGTGAGGCAGGTGTTAGCTATGAAACCTCTTTAGTGATAAACACTCACAGTGACATCATTTGGGTTGTAGGTCTGGACATGTTAGCAAGTACAACACAGATCCTTCAAGTCTCATTTGTACCTCAATTTTATGATGAATCTAGCAGAGTGTATGTTTTCATTAAAGGGGTTTACATTCATGTAAATGGGTCCCATAGAGCCCCTTAAGTGTTCTTATTCTTAGTGAGAAAAATAAAACATTTCCTACACATTTACATCTTTTCTCCAGTGTGAAATTACAGGTGTCTAACCAGGTTATAGTTGTAGCTAAAAGGAATCCCACACTCACTACACTCACCAGTGTGAACTCTCTTGTCTTCACTGCAGATAGAGCTTTCACTAAAGGATTTCCCACATTAACTACACTCATATGGCTTTTATCGAGTGTGCACTCTGTGGTGCTTATTGAGGGTAGTCCTTTCACTGAAATGCTTCCCACATTCACTGCACTCATATGGCTTTTCTCCAGTGTGAATTCTGCAGTGATTAGTGAGGGTAGCCTTTTCTCTGAAATGTTTCCCACAATCGCTACACTCATATGGCTTTTCTCCAGTGTGAACACGTTGGTGTATATTAAGGGCAGCCCTTTCACGGAAATGCTTCCCACATTCACTACACTCATATGGCTTTTCACCAGTGTGAACTCTGTGGTGTTTAGTGAGGTGAGACCTCTGACGAAAGGATAGCCCACATTCACCACACTCATATGGCTTTTCTCCAGTGTGAACTCTGTAGTGTTTAGTGAGTTCAGCCCTTACAGTGAAATGCTTCCCACATTCACTACACTCATATGGCTTTTCTCCAGTGTGAACTCTGTGGTGTTTAGTGAGCGCAGGCTTGAATCTGAAATGCTTCCCACATTCGCTACACTCATATGGCTTTTCTCCATTGTGAACTCTTTGGTGCCTAGTGAGGTGACACTTTTGACGAAAGGATATCCCACATTCACTGCACTCATATGGCTTTTCTCCAGTGTGAACTCTGTGGTGTTTAGTGAGGGCACCCTTTTCTCTGAAATGCTTCCCACATTCGCTACACTCATATGGCTTTTCTCCAGTGTGAACTCTTTGGTGTACAATGAGGTGACACTTTTTACGAAAGGATATCCCACATTCAGTGCACTCATAAGGCTTTTCTCCAGTGTGAACTCTCCCATGTGGAGGATGGTTAAACATTTGTCTACACACTTCCCCACATTTATTATACTCATAAATCATATCTCCAGAGCAGAGACCTTTCTGATAAGCAACTTTCTGTTTCTGGCTGTCAGCTCTTTCACATTCCACCCACTGGTGATGTCTTTTTCCACTTAGAAATTCCTGTGAAATCTCATTGTTATTGTGTGGCTCCATAGTGTTAACACTTGGATTGCGGGAAACGAGTTAAGTCGGCTCGCGTGAATTGCGCGTACTCCGCGGGAGCCGTCTTAACTCGGTTCATATAGATTTGCGGTGGAGTGCGGGAAACGTGTAAACTCGGGCCGATTGTAACTGCGTATTACCAAATATTTGTTTGTTTGCCGTTCACAAAGATACCTACCTGCGTATGCGAACCGTTTCATACCCATTGGGGTAATAGGTATCATAAAAATCCCTTGTAAGTAGAGAACACTTTATGGCGCTGGTCGAGTACAATACCGTTAGGGTACCAATGTATTGTTTTCTCATTTTATAACCGATATCCCTGGATATCTCACCATGCAAAGAGAATAGTTATTGAGAAATACTTCTTGTGTCCGGACGTCTTTAGTTTTGAGTTTTGTGAATATTATTACGTGTTTAAATATTTAAATATATTGTGATAAAGACATTCATATAGAATTTTTTAACCAAATAAAATAAAATCGTTCCGCAAAGTGTTTGCATAATAATTATTTTTTTATATCAGATATCTATCGGAGTACCGCTATTTTCAGTTAGTATTATTTTTATTTGCTTTAACCTAGAATGTCGCAGCATTCAGACTATAGTGATGATGAGTTTTGTGCAGACAAGTTGTCCAATTATTCTTGTGATAGCGATCTTGAAAATGCGAGTACAAGTGATGAAGATTCTAGTGATGATGAAGTAATGGTGCGTCCCAGGACATTGAGGCGACGAAGAATTTCGAGCTCCAGCTCTGACTCAGAGTCAGATATAGAAGGCGGGAGAGAAGAATGGTCGCATGTTGATAATCCACCGGTCTTAGAAGATTTTTTAGGGCATCAAGGATTAAACACAGATGCTGTTATAAATAATATAGAAGATGC
>NW_005874035.1:0-18072 GCF_000147115.1 Myotis lucifugus | reverse complement strand
CTAATTATAAAAGAAATGATAGATACAGAATGGCAGTTCTACTTAAAATACCATTTCATTTTGATCCATAGATCCCCATACTATATAAACTGTTTGAAATTAAAAATTTAGAAAATGAAGTCTTAAAAGACAGCAGGATCCTAATGTTATAATGATTATTAATAAAAGGATAAGCAAAATGCTTTTCGTATCATTAGGTGTGTCAAGATAATGAATGAATGAACAAATGTTACCTCTTCCTCTTGACCCAGAATATACTTTTAGTAACAATTATCTAAACATTCATTTAAAATAGTGCGCTTTATGATTTTTATGTCCCACATCATTATTATCCTCATGTGAATGTTTCTCACTGTGTTTTATTCCAGTGAAACTCATATTTTTTTTCTCATATAATTATTTTTGTAAACTAAAAAATCCATAAAAATAATCATCTATATTTTAAGCCAATAATACTAGTTGTAAAGTGAATTTCTATTGCTACTTGCTTATTTTTACTATAGGAAAAGTGAAGAATTTTCCTTTTTTGTCACTAGTGCCTAAAATATATAATCCATGAATCAATGCACTAGGATTACACTTAATAAATCAGCCTTTTAAACTTTTTCTACATTATTATAGTGCAATGACCATTAATTCTACAACTACCTATTGTATATTTACTATATTTCAGGTATTAATAGAGGGGCTCACAATATGATACATTGTTATTAATGGAAGTGAGGTGTCCCTTTCCTCACTGTGTTCTAAGGGTCAGGGCGTTAATGATATTTTGAGTAAAATAATTGTCTAAGACTTGCACAGGAGGATGAGTGATTTTTATTTGCATGGAATTACATCCCTTGGTTTGCAAATCCCATTTCCCTTAGTCCAGTCCCAGAAAGTGTGCAGCTGGGGATTCAGCAGAGCTAAAAGCAAAGCCAATGACCAGATTTTCCCTTCTGTGGTGGAGGTGGGTCCAGCACGGCATCAGACTAATTCCAGTCCATCAGTCTATTGTGTGGGGTCCACATGGCCATGAGCCATGTGGGCGAATGCAGAGCAGCGCATCCCCTGCAACAAGAGAGCCAGGAGCCCAGTGCACAGGAGAGCACCAAGAAAGGGAACTCCTTTGTTTAGGAAATTTAAATATCTCAAACTTCATGCCCTTGCAGTGGTCACGACTATTCTGGCCAATGACCTGTTCCCAGGTGTGACTGATAGACAAGTACCTACTGATAGTCAAGTACCTACCTCACCTAGACTTTACTGGGCATGCATTTGTTTGGTCTTCTCTTTGCTCCTTCCCTGTCAATTAATAACCAGGTTATTTACAACTGTATCAAAATCACTGAACAAAACTGAAAAAACAAAACCAAAAAACCCAAACCTGCCACATGGATAATGCATCCTATATAATAAAAGGCTAATATGCAAATCAACTGAATGGAGGAACGACTGGTTGTTATGATGCACACTGACCACCAGGGGGCAGACGCACAATGCAGGAGCTGCCCCCTGGTGGTCAGTGCGCTCCCATAGGTAGCACCGCTCAACCAAAAGCCCTGAGCTCAAGGCTGGTGAGTGCAGCAACGGTGGCAGGATCCTCTCCCACCTCCGTGGCAGCACTAAGGATGTTCAACTGCTGGTGGGGAGTGGGCCTAAGCTGTCAGTCGGACATCCCCCAAGGGCTCGCAGACAGTGAGAGGGCACAGACCAGGCTAAGGGACCCCTGAGTGCACGATTTTCATGCACCGGGCCTCTAGTATATATATGACTATCAAGGAGAAATTATCACAAAATGCCCCACTAATTTCTTTTTGGATTATACCAATGTCTGCTGAGAAAGCACTCACAGAACTTTCAGCCAATAACCAAAACCACAGTCATCAACATCAAGGCACACACACACACACACACACACACACACAAAGATGTGAAAGCCTATAGAAAATGTAGTTGAAAGTAATTACAGCATTCACAAGTAACTGTTCACAGAGACCCAATAATCACTGATCAATTTGGAAAATAACAATGCTGCTCCTGTATTACATGTAAGGGGTTCTTTTCTCAAGATTAAATTACTACATACTTGATAATTGAATGCATGATGAATTATTAATTTAACGATAACACCTTTCTGCAAATATTTATTAGATGCTCTCAATGTCAAAAGTAAATATAAACAACACATTAAAATATAAAAGATACTCACAAAATTTCCAAGTATGCATATATTCATTTTTTTATTTTTTTAAAATATATATTTTATTGATTTTTTACAGAGAGGAAAGGAGAGGGATAGAGAGTTAGAAACATCAATGAGAGAGAAACATCGATCAGCTGCCTCCTGCACACCCCCTACTGGGGATGTGACCGCAACCAAGGTACATGCCCTTGACCAGAATCGAACCTGGGACCCTTCGGTCCGCAGGCCGACGCTCTATCCACTGAGCCAAACCGGTTAGGGCATGTATGCATATATTTAGATGAAACAATCCTATATAATAAAAGGGTAATATGCAAATTGACCCTAACAGCAGAACAACTAGGAATGACTGGTCACTATGACTCACACTGACCACCAGGGGGCAGACGCTCAATGCAGGAGCTGCCCTCTGGTGGTCAGTGTGCTCCCACAGGGGGAGCTCTGCTCAGCCACAAGCCAGGCTGATGGCCGCCAGTACAGCGGTGGTGGTGGGAGCCTCTCCTGCCTCCTCAGCAGCACTAAGGATGTCCGACTGCAGCTTAGGCCTGCTCCCTGCTGGCAGGTGGACATCCCCCAAGGGCTCCCGGGCTGCCAGAGGGATGTCTGACTGCCAGCTTAGGCCCTATCCTCCAGGGAGCGGGCCTAAGCCAGCAGGTGGACATCCCCCGAGGGGTCCCAGACTGCGAGAGGGCACAGGCCGGGCTGAGGGACCCCCCCTCCTCCCGAGTGCACAAATTTTTGTGCACCAGGCCTCTAGTTGACTTATAAAACTCATTTGTAACTTTGTCTTCTTAATCAATACTTGTTAATACAGAGTAAGTGTACTTTTCATTTTTTAAAATTAATTTCATCTTGATTGCCTAACAATTTGATATCTAAATCTTAATATTCTATCAAGATGAAGTTTACAAAAACACTGATCATTCTATTGTCTATAGCAATCAAGGTTGGAGCTGTTTCTCTAAAGTACCTCAAAGGACAATCTAAGATGTAAATAGCAGGGTCCCAAACAATGATAAATTCTCTAGGCAACTGCCTGGAAATGGAAAGATAATCTTTTTGAAGTTTTATAATAAAATGGATTATCAGAGATTTTAGAAAGGTTTCCATGAATTATATCAGAACTAGGTATGTGATATTTTCCCATTAGAGTGAAAAAGTTATATTAGTTTATCCTTCTGGTAGAGAGAACTTCTTACCTGGAGGGCCAGCTATGAAATAATTTTTTCTTTTTGCATAGGATCTTGGGAATGGTCAGATTTCCAAGTGTAACATGGTTGATCATCACCCTTGCAGTAGCTCATAATAGATTCTTTATAAACCAATCTGTAGTAATAAAAGGGTAATATGCGAATTAGACTGGACGTCATTCCGGATGTCCTTCCGGACATCCTTCTTGACAAAGCTGGGGCTGGAGGGAAGCCCAGATCCCAGGTGCCTGATGGTGGCTGGAGTGAAGCCCAGGTCCCGGGTGCCTGCCAGAGGGAAGCTCGGGTCCCGGGTGCCAGAGGGAAGCCTGTGCCGGCAGCCGGGGGAAGGAAGGCCTACTCTTGCAGGAATTTCATGCATCAGGCCTCTAGTTAGTACATATCATCTCTCAGGTAAGAAATCAAGATTAGAAAGAAAATGAGATATAATTTAATATTTTTTCTGATTTTAAAATAAATTTGACAGCCATGTAGCAAAATTTTGGGGAATGTTATTTTTCTATTGTCTGGAAATATCACTATTCTTACTTACACTTATTTTTATTATCAATAATCAAAAGCTAGAAGTTAGCTTTAATGTTTATACTAATTACTGATTTAAAATATATTAAAGCCAACAAGAAATAACTCATCTCTAAGTTTATTTACTAGTATGCCTCTTTCAACATGTCAACTATATCAAATATGAATTCATCACATTTTAGAATATAGATTTTCTCTTTTTAGGTACTTTTCAGATATATTCCTCACTTATTTTAACAACTGGCATTCTCTCGTATAGCTAGGGGATTCTGACTTTAAATGTCTCATTTGAGACATAACAGTTGTGTCATTGCAGAAAACAGGAAACCTAAGGAACAACATTAGTTTATGTCTCAAAAGCCTGTTCTTGAAGTTGTTCAAGCCAAGAAGAAAAATAAGCCTGTGAAAATGCCCCTGCCCCCCAAATGAGAAAAAGTCCCCAAGATAGGAAGAAAATAAATGAAAATGAAAAATAAAGGAACCCAAAAGTGGTTTATTCTCAGGGTGAATTTGATTTATTCTCAGGGTGAATGTTGGATTCTGTCAGAAGCAATGTGCCCGTACACACACACACACACACACACACACACACACACACACACACAAGAAAGGAGGTAACTCATGCCTCAATGTCCAAATTGAGCAGAACCTATGGTAGAGAATGGAATGTCTCATTATACCCATTGTTGCTGAGAAACATTTGTCCAGGAATCCCAAAGGTATCCTTTGTTTCCCAAATTTTCATCTCTATAGTTTTATGGGCAGTAAAGCAAACCCTACCTTCAACACACATGTACACCTATTGTATCTGACTACCTTGTTTTTTCTCCCCTATGAGCATATATCAATGTCTGACATGCTATAAATGAAGCTTATTTGTCTTCCTTCTTCACCCCCTGTTCCCACTGGGAAATAAGCTCCTGATGGGGAGGGAGAGGTGATTGTTGACATTCCTGTTGTTGTTGATGTCATTTTGACTCTTCTTTCCCCACCATCTAGAAGATTGCCTGGTAAGTGATGGATGCCCAGAAAACATGCATGAATGCATTAATATCCTATCTCATAAAGAGGAAATATGCTCATTGACCTTCACACAGTTGCAAAGATGGCAGTGCCCACAGCCGATAAGGAGGAAATATGCTAATTGACTGCTCCGTCCTCAAAGATGGCGGTACCCACAGCCAATATAATTGCCCCACCCGCAAAGATGGTGGCACCCAAAGCCACAAGATGGCCAGCAGGGGAGGGCAGTTGTGGGTGACCAGGCCAGCAGGGGAGGGCAGTAGGGGTGATCGGGCCAGCAGGGGAGGGCAGTTGGGGGCAATTGGGCTGGCAGGGGAGCAGTTAGGCATCGATCAGGCTGGCAGGGGAATGGTTAGGGGGTAATCAGGCTGGCAGGCAGAAGTGGTTAGGAGCAATCAATCAGGCAGGCAGGCAAGTGGTTAGGAGCCAGCAGTCCCTGATTGTGAGAGGGATTCCCGACTGCCGGTTGTTGGACATCCCCCAATGGGTCCCAGATTGGAGAGGGTGCAGGCTGGGTTGCAGGACACCCCCCCCCCCCAGTGCACGAATTTCATGCACCGGGCCTCTAGTAAGTAAATAAAAGACAAGTGTAAAATGAGTAGTTCATCTATGAAATACTATGAGGATTTAGAACTCTTAGCAATCATTTCTGATATTAAGGGAAGGATTTACTGAAGAGGATGGGTGGAGTTTCAACATCTAAAAAGGTAGTTGTGTGTGCTGAATAGGTTAGAGGAAGCAATATCTATACTAATAAAAGGGTAATATGCTAATTAGACCGGACATCTTTCTGGATGTCCCTCGTGTCAGAGCCGGGCCTGGGCAAAGCCACCTGCTGCGCAGGCAGACAGGCAGAGGGGTTATGGGCAGGCTGGCAGGCAGGCGAGTGGTAAGGAGACAGCGGTCCTGGATTGTGAGAGGCATGTCCTACTGCCGGTTTAGGCCCGATCCCTGCAGTTGGACATCCCTTAAGGGATCCCAGATTGGAGAGGTTGCAGGCCAGACTGAAGGATGCCCTGCCCCCTGTGCACTGGGCCTCTAGTACATGAATAACAAATGTTAGGCACATATATAGTCTAGGGAGTTTTTTTCCTGGAAAGAAGGTTTTATTTTATGAATTTGGAAAAGAAAATTTAATTAATAATCAAATAGATCCACTTAAACTGGTTTAGCAAAAGACAGGCAAACACATTTAAGAGAAATAAACTGCGAGCAAAATATAGTTGACTGGTAGATAAAGACTAGAGACACATTAGGAGCATGTCTGCTAATAAGTGTAGAGGTGAAAAGAGTCTCAGGTATTAATAGCTGCTTTATAATTTTGTAAATAAAAACACAGACTGAGAAATGATCTTAGCATGTTTATAAATGCTCATTTACATTATTCCACTGAATCCCAATAATGCTAGTAAAAGAGAAGGACAGATGTTCTCATTCAAATTTTAAACAAGTAAGAAAATTGAAGTTTAGAAAGCTTAAAGCTGGTTCAAAATTGAATGATTAATGGCACACCTGGGCAACACGTTTATTCTTCTGAAACTAAACCTAGTGATTTTTCTTTTGCATTATGATTCTGCTCACACTGTCCAGTTTAACACCAACTTAAACACAGTGCCAGTCAAGTGGAAGGGAATCCTGAGTAAAATAAAATGGCTCATGGATCACTGAGATTTGCTCAGACTGTCAGTTATACTCATCATGGTGCTACCATGTTCAATTTTCTAAGTTACTTTAATTTTTGCATTATGCAGTGACTAATAAATCAGTTTTATACAAAATGTTGTTCTTTCCCTCTCTCTGTAACTCATTTTCCTAGCTCCATGAATTTAATAAGTACCTAGAAATGCTGCTGTTTTCGCTAATGGTCATGTCTTAAAAACATGACTCAGTCAGCTCTATGTTACGACTTGAGTTTTTCCAATAATTTTACTTCTCTATGAAGGGTCTCTGAAGTCAAGACTAGTGGAAATAGTACCATTTCTAAAGGTGAGCTTAAGGTGTCAAGAAAAACAAATTCAAGGTAATAACTTTGTAAAGTTCATTTCCTCAAATACATAATAATTTATATTTATGTATTAAAATACATAAGTATTTGTGTTTATGTATTACAAATACTGCCTTATTGAATGACTTGAATAGGTAATTGTTCAGTGAACTACAAGCATGTTGGTCCTTAGTATCTTTGCATTAATACTTTGGGATATTAATGCATAATAAGTGAAAACTGGTATAATTACTCTTCATTACTACACTACTTAAAATTTATTATAACACTTCATTTCACCCTAGGTCTCACATTTATAGTGAAACCTTGAAAGAACTTGTAGAAAAATACAGACATTTAGAATGTAGGAAGTATATTGAGGTAATATATTGGTTGAATAGGAATAATGGGGTGGGGATAATAGCAACCTATAAACTATTTCTATATTTATTTACCATATGACTTGGGTTATTAATTCGAAGTGAAGGAGTAACCAGTGATACTCCCAATCCTTTCTTCCTTTCCCTTATCCATCATCATAGCCAGCAATTACCTCTACATAAGACGAAGAGATTATGATACTTCATTTCTTCCTAGTTCCATGTTTCTTTCTTTTTCATTTATTTCCTTTATTATTGTTTCACATTAACATTTTGCAGTTACTTTCTATGTTTATAATTTCCATGTTATCTATAAAATTATAATAAACATTTATTATATCTGTGTGCAATTTAGATATCTATTAAAGTTATTGCATGCTATGCAGTAATATATAAGTGAATTAATCAACACAGATACACACTCTTCAAATTTATTAATTTCTGAGAGTGAGGTCACCCACAAATTATAAGAATAAAATAGAAAGAAAACTGTTAATATTCAGTTTAGACTGACTATTATATTTAAATGTTTAAACAACACTATATCCCTTCAGCTCAGTTTCTGAGAAAATATATTCAGTTTTTCGAAATTAGAGAGAGAAGAAGAGGAGTTAGAAGACAAGAAAGAAGGGAAAGAATGAATTACTTAATTCCTCAATTCAAAGGGATTATAATTTTGTTGTGGGTATCATTAGAGACCAAGAACATTATACCATGGACCTTCTGTTTTTCTAAGAAACAATCAAGATGGAAACAGAGTTTGGTAAAAATGCAGAAAAGGTGTTGGAAATAGAAAATAAAAGATTCCAAAACACATATTATGGAAGAAGAGGGTAAGCTAGGGAGATTTTTAGATTAAACATAATTTAGGGAGACAATTAATAGAATAGAACTTGACATTTATGAAATAATTTAAATTGAATTAAACAGAATATATGGATTACACAAAAATCTTGAAACAGGAGTGTAATGATAAATAATATAAAGGATGTTTGACTAAAACATTAATTATCTTGGTTTATTGATATTTTACCATTTATAACAGTATTTGCAAATACAATAAGCACGTTTAAACTAATGCTGATTTTTCCCATCTGGATTTGAACAGTGTTTGGCCCTTCCAAATGTTAATTATTGAAATACATAAAGATCTTTATGGTCGTATCAAGGCCATTAACATAATTCACAAGGTTTTCTATACTAGATTGTCTACAAATAATATTGACTCGATTAATTTCTAGGGCCACTGAATATAAGTGATTATGGAGCAACGGTCCTGTCATGACCATGAGTAAATCATGTTCTATGCTCCACTGGACAACACTACTTAAAATTATACTGAAATCTATAAATATGATTTGTACAAATGATGGAAGCATTTATGGCAGGGTAATGACCGCGTGATAGCAAAGCAAAACAATTGAACTGGAAGTTGAGTTCTGTGGCCTGTTTTAACACCCATTGTGCATGAGTAGGAATATATCACCTACTTTTTTGGGTCTCAGCTTCCTCTTTTGTAATGCTTAGGATTATTCTAGATTTTCAGATGGCCGTTCTAGTTCTAAATAAATTTGTGATTTTAAATTACTTTTGTATGCAAGTATGTTTTTTATTAGCTCAATAATTGTACAGTAATTTGCTGAAAGCCTACTCATTTTAAATTTTAAAAGTTCTGTCAAAACATTAAGAATAATCTAGTGGTTTATTTAGGATTTAACTTACACTAAGTTTCTCAATATGGAAAATTTATCTTTGAGTTGTCAGTTTTACTTTGATGATATATGGCCCAGTTTGGTTGATTTCTAACCTAGTTAGTTATTCATATGCTTGATCTTGTGAGTATATAACTCCTGCATGAAAGCAGTTTTGCTGCAAAAATTAAGTAAGATTTGTTTACTTGAAACCAGTTGGTGAAAGTAGTACTTATGCATATTTATCACAGTGTGACTGGAATATATAGTCCTTGAAGGAAGATTTTCTTTCAGTGTTATGTGCAGAGAGTAGCGATAATGCACAGAAGACCAAAATGTATTGTATTCATTTAGAATGTAACAATTAGGCATTTCTTTTGTTTAAAATGTCATTGAGCCCTAGCCAGTTTGGCTCAGTGGATAAAGCATCGACCTGCAGACTGAAGGGTCCCAGGTTTGATTCCAGTCAAGGGCACATGACTGGGTTGTAGGCTCTGCCCCCAGTGGGGGCAAGCAGGAGGCAGCCGGTCAATGATTCTCATCATTGATGTTTCTATCTTTCTCCCTTTCCCTTCCTCTCTGAAATCAATAAAAGTATATATTTTTAAAGTGCCATTGAAATAGTACACTGAATGCTGCACTTATTAAAATGTAATTATATTCTGTTTTATACATATACATAGACAAACTGGTGTTACTTCTTTACCTATATGTAAACATACATACATATGTATGCAAAAGCTATTTACATAAGTAACTTTATTTTGAATTTTTCTTAGTTAATGATTCTTATTTATTTTCCTGGCATCACATATTTTTCAGATATATATATATATATATATATATATATATATATATATATGATAATTTGTCACATCAAGTGTTAAAATATATACTGTAGGCAGAATCCTCTGTAATTTTTGAGATAAAAAATTCTTAAATCTCCTGAGTAACATATGTCTAGATTTTGATCTGATTATTACCATTTCTTAACCATATGACCAAAGATAAATCTTTGAACTGCTAAACCTCAAACATCTTACTAATAACAGAAATCAATCAAGTATAAAATTTATACAGTTTTGTGAAGATAACATAAGTTAATTCAGAGTACATACTCAATCAATGTCATCCTGGGCCATGAGCATGCTGAGACTAAATATACAGACAACAGCAAGAACATATTTACAAACAGAACTCTGACCCACAACCTGTGGCAACAGCCCAAAAGGCCAACCTTCTGATCTACAAAAACAGCCCAGGAGGCCAGCCTGCTCTAGGTCAGACGTGCAGGAAGCCCTGTTGCTCTCTCTAGTGACAATCTAGGAAGCTAACTTCTGTAACAATTGGCCAAAAATGACCAAGACTTGACTAATAACTGACAGCTTCCTAATTTTTGTCCCCCCTTCCAACCTAGGACCAACCAGAGGAAATCAAATTAGTGTGCCTAACCAATCACACAAGACACCCCACTCTAGTTAGCTCCCCCTACAACTTTCCCAGGCCAACAGCCTCCACTCAGGACACCTGAAGCCTTGCCTTTGGTCCACTATAAACCCTTCCCATTCCCCTACCTGCTACTGTGCTTCTGCCAAGTGCAAATGACTAGCTGATCTTGTACAGCAAGCTGTAAATATATCTATTGCTTTTGCTCTTCTCATTTGGTCCGTCTTCATTTTTGCTTTGAATAATAAGATTAAAAATCTTGACATCATTGTGCACTACATAGCATATGGCAATATATTCGTTGGATAGTTCATTTATGCATAATGTGATAATTTTGAACCTATTTGCTTCTATGAAACAAGTAGCTTATATAACGAACCGAATCAAAGGATTGTGGGAATTATCTAATATATAAAAACACACTACTCGAATCAATTGCCTAGCTTGTGCTGTAAATTTTACCTAGACGTATACTCAAAAGCTCCAATTGGAACTTTGACCAGTATAAGAAAATAAACAGATGGTCTTTGATTGACTTACAAGCTAGTTAGAAATTAACACCACTGAAATTTCTGCATGATTTTCCTGTAGCTTCCCTTTTGTCATTCATTCACGCAGCAATATTTTTAAATACTAGTTGCTACTAAGTATGTGAAAGACACTTTGGTAGGTACTTGGAGGTATCAATAAACAGTACAAACAAAGTTCAATACTACTGTACAGTCTACCCGAGGAAGAATACAGACACCAAACAATAAAGGTAAAAAACTATTAAAAATAAATTAGTAGAAAATCTTATGGGAAAGTGTTTCAGAAAGAGGAAGCAGTGACTGCAAAGGTCCTGAGATGGGTGCCTGACTGGCGTGCACAAAAGGGAATAATAGAGGCTGGACTGGGATAAAGGTAGTAGACGCTGAAGTCAGGAAAGTTAGCAGGTGGAAGAGAATGGAACATAGGAGGTTTGTAGGGTATGAAAACTCCATCACTTTTGTTCTGAAGGAACTGTGAAACAATACATGAAGAGGATCAATACAACAAAATTTACATTTTAAAATAGTAAGATTTGGAATCAGCCTAAGTGCCCATCAGCAGATGAATGGATTAAAAAACTTTGGCACATCTACACAATGGAATACTATGCTGCTGTAAAAAGGAAGGAACTCCTACCATTTACAACAGCATGGATGGAGCTGGAGAGCATTATGCTAAGTGAAATAAGTCAGTCAGAGAAAGATAAATATCACATGCTCTCACTCATTTGTGGATTATAATGAACAACATAAACCGATGAACAAAAACAGATCCAGGGACAGAGAAGCATTGATCAAATGCTCAAAACTCAGAGGGAAGGTAGGGGAGGGTGGGGGTGAGGGGGAGAGATCAACCAAAGGAC
Source organism: Myotis lucifugus (assembly GCF_000147115.1). NCBI lineage: Eukaryota > Metazoa > Chordata > Mammalia > Chiroptera > Vespertilionidae > Myotis > Myotis lucifugus. The sequence continues at coordinate 6,237 of NW_005874035.1, read as the reverse complement.
TCGTATGCATGCCTGTAAGCATAAGCGATGGACACAGACAACAGGGGGTGAGGGTGAGGGCAGGATTGGGGGGATGAGAGGACATTGGGGGGATAAGGACACATTTGTAATATCTTCATCAATAAAGGGAAAAATTTAAAAAAATAGTAATTTGAATATATGCAGAATAAGCTTTAGGGGCCATGTTTACAAACAAATATTCAAGACAGAAAGCTGTCTCCCTAATCCAGGCAGGAGGTGGAGGAGTCCAGGACCAGGGCTGAGGCAGTGAAGGTGATGTAAATAGTAGGATTTTTGAATAGCTTGAGGGGAGAGCCAACAGTATTTGCTGACAGATGTGAAATGTCATGAAAAGGGAATAAGGAGTCAAAAAGAACAAGACTTTTTGCCTAACAAACTGGGTGGGACTTCAGATGGAGAAAGCTACTACCTATGAAGATCAGGAATTTCTGTTCTTACGCTCTCAGTGATGGTTCCTTCTGGACAATCTTTCTCCTTCCCTCATCCCTGACTTTTATTAGTAGTATATTATTTCTTAAATAACCCTAAGATTTCTATAAATATAAAAGACCTGTTGCTTTGGAAAAGATTATGAATCTTGGTGAAATATAATTTGAATTTTACTATGATTTCAAATGACTTCATCTTACATTTTTAAAAATTAGAACCCCAAAAGACTCATTCTAATGTCCTTTTTGGCTTGGAAACACCAGCCTATATAATCCATGGCAACAGGGAGGCATGTGTGATTGGGAGGGGACTGAATCTTTCTTCCAATACCTCTCTTTGAATTCTGCTGGGATGCAGTGCTCATGTTAGCCTCAAAATCAGGAGAGTGAGGGACCTTCTATCAGGTAAGAGAGGATGGGGAGGGCACAGAATCAACTGTACTGGCTACTAACCATTAGAAAAATGTCTCCATTAAGTAACTCTGAAAGATCAGAATAAAAACTCTCTCCTATAATATACTATCAGAATGTGATTTTCATTATCTTATATTTCAACTCAGCCTTCTAAATCTGCTTCTCCAACCCCCTCAGTCTGGCTCAGGTCATCATCATAAGAGTCATTTGTATTCCTCCCTAATTTTGAAATAGCATATACCAGTATATATCAATAGCTAATGTTACTACTGAAAAGAAATAGTAATGATGTTAATTACTTATTGAGCTCTAGGTGTCAGGCGTGGTGTTAATAGCTTTATAGTCACAATCTCATTTAATTATGTAAACCACACTATGAGGTAATTACCATCATTATCATTAAGACACTAAGGCTTCTAGAATAATTATTTTAGTAGACAGACTTTAGAAAACAGAAAATGCAAGATATCTGACTTCATTGCATTATACAGTCTGCACAAGTTGTGTCAGTTCTATCATCTAAATTTTTTCTTACTTTGTCTAGTTATCTCCATTTCTAATGCCTGCAAACAAAACTTTCTTAGGTTAATGCAGTGGTCTCATTAATTGTGTCCATTCTCTATTCTTGCCCCCATCATCTATTTACCACATGGCAACCACAGATATCTTTAAAAATGGAAAATAACATAATGTTTACCCTTCTGTATTAAAGTCACTCATGCTATCATATTATCCTTAGCCTTAATACCTATATATACTGATAAAAGCCGAACAACCAATTGACTGGTCGCTAAAACGCACACTGACCACCAGGGGGGCAGATGCTCAATGCAGGAGCTGCCCCCTGGTGGTCAATGCGCTCCCACAGCCAACCTCCCATGGCCATCCAACCTCCTGTGGTCTCTCCCCCTGGCTGGCAGGCCCCAATGGGTCCTGATCGGCCCAATCATCAGCCAGGCCTAGGGACCCCACCCATGTATGAATTCATGCACCAGGCCTCTAGTAAAGTTATAAGGCCCTATTTGGCCAGGCACATGTTTAATCCTTACCTCACATTGGCACACTAGCTTTGCAATTCTAGTAGGTCAAGTTCTTAGCATCCCCAGAGGTAATGAGGAATACTAGTTTGTCTGAAAAAGAAAACCAACAAAAAACCAAAACTTTGAGACTAAAATTTAAGATATTTTAATAATTTTAAAAATACAATCATAACTGTCAGAATCTCTTTGCCAATCTCTATATTTTCTACCAATAGTCAAATTTATAAAGAAAGCAAAATTTTATTGAGAACACCCTTCCCTGTAGAAAGCAAGACACCTTTGAAGAATTTTCACTCTTTTGAATTCCCATTTCTTAACTACATTCTGGCTATCACAATTATATTAACACTTTAAAACTTAGTTTAAAAATATAATTTGAGTTAATTTTTATAATTTACAATAATTTAATGGGCCTGATTCCCTAATTTGATCTTCAAATAACCATGGTATGAAACTGACTTTTACTGAAATTTTTAAAACACATATTGCAAGCTACTATTTAGGGTAGTTCAACAGAATCTTTTTTTTTTTTCATTCTTTGCATAGTCATTTACTTATGAAATAACTATGCATGTACCCAAAAAACAAACAAACAAAAACTTATCCTTATGGGATTAGCATTATATTAGAGGAAAACAAATATTAGGCAATATATAATAATTAAAAGAGGTTTATTTATATAACCTGTTCAGAACATAAAAATGGAATTTTTAAAAGTAAAAAGAATAGAGTAAGGAGAAGTGGGTGTATTTGGTAACTTTGCTATTTTAAACAGAGTGGTGAAAGTAAGCCTAATTGAGAACATGACATTTGAAGGAGGTAACTTTTAGATATGTGGAAATCTGGGTGAATAGCCTTTTAAGCAGAGGAAACAGGTATAGCAAAATCCCTCTGGCAAGAGTGTACCTCAGATATATTCAAGAAACTGAGAGGTGGCTATGTGATTCGGATGGAGAGAGTGAAAGAGAGGAGAGTAGGAAAGAAGTAATGGCAAGGATGGGAAAGCCCTGCAGACCATTGTAAGGACTTGGAATTTAATTCTGAATGATTTACAGAGCCCATTGCAGAAGCTCTAGCAAACAAGTGGCTCCATCCTGTTTACATTTCTCCAGTCTCTGTCTCCTGTGCTGAACATTACATGCAGGCAAGTACGGAACCAGATCATTTAGGAAACCATTGCTACAACAAAGACAACAGATAAGACCGATGATATAACAGGATAGTGGTAGGGGTGGTATGAAGGGGTTGAGTCTGTAGCAAACCCAATAGCAATTAATGACATATTGCATATGGAACAAGAGATAAAGAGAGCAGCTGAAGATTATTCTAAATTTTTGTTCTTTGCAACTGAAGAGTGATGTTATAAACTGAGATGGGGAAATATTAGATTAATCCATTTTTCAGGAGACATTTGGAGTTTACTCAGGCATTTTAAGGTAGAGCTACCTATCAGACTTTCAAGTATGAATGTGAAGTAAGTATTAAACATATGGCACAGGAAATCAGGGAGGAGTTTGTTTTTTATTTCTTTTGCATATTTGTGATATTTATAGGCATGAGGCCAGAAGTAATCACCAAGGAAGTGAATGTAGGTATAAGAGAATACATCCAGAGGCTGAGCCCTGAAACATTCCCAAATTAAGAAGTTGGCTGGGGGAGAAGGAAGAAAAGGAAACAGAAATAGAAGCCAAGACAACTAAACACTTAATTGATCTATTAACTTGGAAATATAGGTGTTACTGGTAACTTTTAATAGTGGAGCAATTTTTATGAATTGGTTTCTATTTAGGTAGAATTAATTTCAAGCAGATTGGATCATTTTCATTTTCCACGTTCTGTCTACCTCAAAGTTAATAATGGCTTTCTCACTAGACATTAAGAACATGATACATTTTGATGAAATTTCCATACTACATCATATTTCAACTGGGTACATGGATGCCAAGAATACACACTTCTAAATCTTTCCTTCTGCTATATTAGATCTTATAGCTGAAGGAATTTTTTATTGGGATATAAGTGGAAGAGTTTTGTGTAATGTTTATCCTTATCCTTCTCTCTAGCTATTATCTCCTATCTGATTATTGAAATATGGATGTGTTGGCAAAAGCAGCCATCATAGACCATGAATCCAAGGTCATTTACAGAGCAAGAATAAGAAAAGATGAATAAGAACTAGCTGACACCATTAACATTAAAACAACCTTAGCATCTATTCATCTATTTTTGCATGAAAAAAATTATCCTATAACATTTATTTTTGTGTGTTCCAATAGAACTTTATTATATTGATACTGAAGTTTGAACCTCATGTAATTTTCACAAAATATGATTCACACAATATACTTCTTTTGATTTTCACAAAATCCTCACAAAATCTTTTCACAAGATACTATTCTTTTGATATTTTTCAACCAGTTAAAAGCCAATCTTACCATTTGCAACAGCATGGATGGAATTGGAGAGCATTACGCTAAGTGAAATAAGCCAATCAGAGAAAGATAAATACCACATGATCTCACTCATTTGTGAAATATAGTGAACAACATAGGTTGATGAAAAGGGATAGATCCAGAGACAGAGAAGCAGCAATAAGACTGTCAAACCTCAGAGGGAAGGTAGGGGAGGGTGGGGGTATGGGGGAGAGATCAACCAAAGGACTTGTATGCATGCATATAAGCCCAACCAAAGGACACAGACAACAGGGGGGGTTAAGGCATGAGTGGGGGGTGTGGTTATGGGAGAATGAGGTCACATATGTAATACCTTAATCAGTAAAGAAATTAAAGATTGATAAAAAAGCCAATCTTAGCTCAAGGGGAATAAAAAAAATCAGAGGGCCAGATTTGTCCCACTGGTCATAATTCACCAATGTCTGTTCTCTAAATGTATTCTTTTTTGTTACATAAAAAATTAATTTAAAATAATTGTATTCCATGCTGGCAAGAGGTATGATAGGACAGGCATTCTAGTGACTATTAGTAGAACTGGTTACTGGTATGGCCTTTCTAGAAGGCAGTTTGGCAATTTGTGCCAAGAGTATTTTTTTTAAAAGCCATGTTCTTTGGGCCAGTAATTTGACTTCCGGGTATCTGCATGGAAGAAATAGATGCATGCAGAGAGGGCAGCACACAAAATCATTAATCTTCCTGACCCTTTTATCAGCTGTCCCATCAAATGCACAACTGTATGTCAAAGGTGTGAAAGGATACACTCAAATGTTACCTCAAGGGAGTGCAGGGCCTGGTGTTACAAGGCAAAACACGGTGCCCTCAGGGAAAAGCCATTTTGATGAGCAGTTAGCCTGACTCTGCTGCCATGCCTTTTCCTCATTAAACTAATCATATGGTTCTTTGCCAGGAAAAGCAAATTGAGAGAGATGTGATCCTGTTTTCCTCCTGCAGGGACAGTCATGCCAGCACCAGCACTGTGATCTTTCCCTCCCCCATTTCTATTGCAAACATTGGCACAGTGTCTCTATGCCACTTAAACCACTGTTTTTATTCTAATTACTATTTTCCTTACTCACAACTTACCAAATAGAGGGGCCAAACCCTAATCCCTTTCCTTTATACTACATGGAAATTAAGGAAAGAAAAAATCAAAGAAATTATAGAAAGAAAAGTCACTTAAGTATTAATTAAATGGGGCAAATATGTGTTTGACTATGGTCAGAGCAGTGGCTAAAGGAAATGATACAAAACAAAAAGAAAAAAGAGGGTGAACGTTTGGATTAAAGCATAAACATTTTATTTGAACAGAAATTCAAATGTTCCTTTGAAAGCAATGCTTAGTGAAGCTACTATACACATGAGTAATATGACTTCTGTCCCCAAATATGGTGCCAGGTTGAATTAATTAACCTAGTGTTTCTTAAAACATATTCGTAAGATAATTCTCAAAAAGAGAGTCTAAGAAGCCTTGCATCTTTTAATTCCTTTTTTAGGACAATATTTACATGAAGGGAGTTACACTAATATTACATTATGAACACTAACAATACCATTTTATTTTGTTCAACCAAAACTTCTGAAGGACTGCCCCTAACAGTCTTTTTTCACACTGTTATCATCTAACACATGCTTGGAAAACAATCTGGCAAAGTAAAATTTCAGACAAACCCAATTTAATAGAAAAACTTCATGTTATAAAAGACATTTGCCTGTTGGCTTTATTGATGCAGTAGCTTAAACATCTTTGCAAAAATTACAATAAGGGTCATATTCTGAATTCAGTTTGTCTTGATTTCTAATTACCTCCTGGGTTTCTATTCTCTATTTTTCCTTTTTGTTCAAATAATAATAATAATAATAATAATAATAATAAAAACATTT
>NW_005874034.1:0-18072 GCF_000147115.1 Myotis lucifugus | reverse complement strand
ACTGTCACTGTGAATGTATAAGTTTCCAAACTCTCAAGTCCATGACTCCTGCTCCTCCCCTTGCCAACCTAGTCTCTGGCTCACCTGTATTTTCTTGACGCTGAAGACAGGAGGGAAACCTTTTCCTGAGAAACAAGCTGCTGCCTCTGCCCTTTGTCCTCAGGGTTCTCCTGCCCTGTCTTGTCCTTGCCAGGACTAGTCATTTTTGGATTATTAGCATCTTTCCATAGCGGGGGCAAGTGGGGACTTTGCAAGACAGCTGGGCCCCTCAGAAATCTTACCAGCCAGAGGCAAACAGATGTTCCTCACCTTCCCCACCTTGTTTACCAAGGGCTGTAACTGGTCCAAGCCCTTGGGCATGTTTGCTTAACAGATGTATCCTAATGCAAATTAACTTGGAAGGAATGGGGGGAAATAAACAAGTGAGGAATGCAAATGTTTAGCCACTCAGATTTTTCTGTCTCAAAAATACTCTGCAGGAACAAATGTATGAGGGAACCAAGTTCAAATGCTTCCTATCTGTTCTGAGTTCACTGCCAATGTTCTTTTCATACTAGACCTTCATGTCATTGACGAGGGTCTAAGAAATTGGTGAAGAGGAAGAGAGACTTTGGAGTGAGGAAGAAAGGCCTAAATTTGGTGTGCTCAAAGGCAATAAGGAGTAAGGATGGCTCCAAAATTTCTGTCCAGGAAAACCGAGAGTGGCCACTTGGAAGGTTGTAGAAGAGAGCTGGGTTTCAGCTGGGTCTGCATGGCAAGCACACCTTTGTGGCTGATGTCACTCGCTCATTCAGGTCTGTGAATCTTCTGGAAGTTACAGAAGGGGCTAAATTTCACTCAAGCCATCTCTTGGTTCTAGTGATGATGAAGAGATGAGAGACAAGTGGGACCAAACTGAAGATGAACACTGGAGAAGTGTGATGAGAGAGCTAGAGGACAAGAACTGGTCAAAGCCTAGAAAATGATGGGAATCATGGGAAGGAAAGGGATGATGGAAAACACCCATCAGGGTGGATTCAGTAAATGTAGTGACTGGATTCATTACAGTGGTTCTCAACCTTCTGGCCCTTTAAATACAGTTCCTCGTGTTGTGATCCAACCATAAAATCATTTTCGTTGCTACTTCATAACTGTAATGTTGCTACTGTTATGAATCATAATGTAAATATCTGATATGCAGGATGGTCTTAGGCAACCCCTGTGAAAGGATTATTCGACCACCAAAGGGGTCGCAACCCATAGGTTCAGAACCGCTGATTTAGGAGGTGATGGAGATGAGCGAGTCGAAAATTCTCCAAGGTTGCAGGCATGGCAGGCTGAGTATATGTCTGAGAAATCAGGAAGAGATACAGGTTTGAGGGATAAATGATGAATTTTTGCTGCATCTGCTAAGTTTAAGGTAATAGCAGTGTGTGCCATTGAAAATGCCCAGTAGATTATTGAGAATCCGGGAGCCATGTCCAAATAGAGGGCCTAGTATTTGTTAAAAACCCCTGAGCCAAAAAAACTCACCTGAAATGTGGGGGCTTCTGGATTGTCTGTTCTCAGTTCCTGGTGATGCTGAATTACAGGCGGTTGGGACATTTGTGTCCTTACATTTATGATTCTTACCAGACCTAGCTGGGTGCCACTACATATCCATCCAGAACATCTGGGACCCGTATACTGTTACTAATTTCTTATCTCTTTGTAAATCAAGTGTTCTTTTACCTAAATAAATTTAATCTACATAGGGCTACTATCAGTGAAAAATAGCATCACTTCATATACATAGAATACAATGGTAAAATGGAGCTAATAGGGGTAAAGGCAGTAAACTTAAGTTGACTACCAGCTGTTGTGGTAGACATTTGTCATTTTTTGTATACCCAGCCTCTGAAACTCCTCCCTTTGTGGGTCTTGACTTCCGAAATGGGTGCTGAAGGAAAATACAGATTTCTCTCCTCATCTCCTGTGCAGTGACTGAGACTTACTAATCAGATGCCCTGGCTCAGGACTTTGGAATTTAAAATGAAGTCACCAAAGACAAAGGGACGGTCATGATGAATTCACGCTGGGGGACCCAAGCAGGGCTATGTGATGTGCTAGCAAATTTTGCCCACGATGCCCATTCAGCCCATTCTCATCAAATTCTCTTACTTCAGGCCTCAGACTTTCTTTGCTTGTTGATGTAGTAGGCTGAAAAGTATCCCCCCCCAAAAAAAAAATTCAAGTCCATGCAAACCTCAGAGTGTGCCATTATTTGGGAATATGACCTTACAGATGTCATTAGTTGAAGATCTTGAGATGCAACCCAGATTTGAGGTGGGCTTCAAGTCCAATAATGGGTGTCCACATAAGAAGACAGAAAGACACAGAGGTACACAGAGGAGAAGATGGTGTGAAGAAGACAGAGACAGAGATTGGAGGGATGCAGCCACAAGCCCAGGAAAGCCAGGCCACTGGAAGGGGATTCTCCCCAGAGGCTTTGGAGAACGTGACCTGCTGGCACACTAAGCTGACTCGTAGCCTCCAGTGCTAGGAGAGAATACAATTCTGTTGTTTTAAGCCATTAAGTTTGAGGTCATTGGTTACAGCAGCCTTAAGAAACTAACACGCTGGGTCTAGGGATGCCCCTTCTGATGATATGGATTTCCATATATCTGAGCTAAGCCTTGGATCAAAGCATCTATTCCTCCGGTTAGAATTTTTTTCATTTCTTTATTTTAATATATTTTATTCTGATGAAGTGACAAAAGTAGATACAAAATACTTTTTTTAAGGTACAGTTAACTGCCTTAGAAAAATAGGTAAAGCTCCAAAAGGTTTAAAAATACAACATAAACTTTCATATAAAGAACATTTAGAAATATTTTAGATGGTAACTAAGACTATCTTATGCAAGCTGTTTTTCTACATAGACCACACATAGAATGTTCTATAATAAACCTACGGCACGCTGGCAACCCATTCAGATGTCCTGAATACTTGTTTGGAATAGAATTTGATAACAAGAGAAAGCCCAAGTGAATTTCAATGCAGTTGCTTCAATAAAATCACTGATATCACATGTAATGTCCCCCAAAAAAAGCCTTTTACAATTTGAAATATCAAAATCTAATGCAAAAACACAAGGAGACTGAGGAAGCACTATTTTCGACAATAGAAAATCCACTAACTGAACGGATATAAGGAGGAAAGAACATCCCAGTTGAAGGCGCTCCGGTTGGGGTCCCAGCCAGCGTCCTGTTGTAATTAACATTTTCTGGCCTTGCCCTCTCACCTTCTGGGAACTGTCCAATTTATTTTCTCCAGTGACTCCTGTTGTTTATAACCAAGAATGGGGCTGATATGCTGTCACAGCGGCGAAGGCCAAGATCCATTTTTTGTTCAAATGAAAGTAACAAGAGTTAAAGAGCTGTTAATGGCAAAATAGCACCAAACTGAGACTTTCTCTTTGGGGAAATTAGAAAGTTGGGAATAAGTTTAAAAGTAAGTAATCTTTTGACCTCCCTCATGTGGCTCAGTTGGTTGGAGTCAAATCAGGGCACATACCCAGGTTTTGAGTGCAACCCCCTGTCGGGGTGTGTACGGGAGTTAACCAATTGATGTTTCTCTCACACATGGATGTTTCTCTCTCTCTCCCTCTCCTTTCGTCTCTCTCTAAAATCAATGGGAACATATCCTTGGGCGAGGACTTAAACAAGGTAAGTCATCTTCTGTAATTTGGTGTTATTTGATGGCATGTCTCCTTACTGCCCGAAGCCATCTAATGGAACAGGACGACACACAGTCCTGGCAAAACAAAATAAAAGGAAGTAGAAAGCCAAGCCCATGACCTTGTCTTCTGCATTCTTGCTTTCCCATTCTACACCCACCCCCCTCTTTCATCTTACTACACAGCTCTTCCATGGGTTGTGTTAACCACCCTTCTAGCTTCCGTAAACTTGACACTTTAACATCTGCTCTACTTGCAAATGTATGAACACACCATGTTCTGGACAACCCTACTCTATGCCTGATCACCTGCCTTGGCCTGCAGTTTCCCTCATTACCACCCACCCACTGGGGCGATTTTCAAATGCAAGCCAGCCCTCTCCCTCCTCAGGTTCTCACACTCCAGGCCCCTATCACCCACCCTAATCACTCCAGACCAGGCCTCCTGACACTGCTGGAAGTATTCAGACTAGCCTAACCTGTCCATCCTGCCTGACCTATTCCTTCCCTCAGAAACCACAGTAGAGGATCTGACCACAGTGCCCCCTTCTGCGCTGACCAGCCCCAGTCCCAGGACATGGTGTAACCCCTCCTCTGGGAACTGTGAGTAACAAACTACCTGTTCAATGTCAAGCACCTCCTGATCGGTTAGCCTTTACTACACCTCACATTTTTTCACTAATACACTAGATTCTACTTCTTTTAATTCTTTTTTTTAATTTTTAATTTTTTAATTACAGTTTTTTAAATTTTTTTAAAATTTTTTATTTTTAATTTTTTAATTACAATTTTCATTCAATCCTGTTTCAAGGGTACAGCTTAACAGTCAGACAATCATGTATCTACAAAGTGCTCCCTCTGTTATCCCAACCACCTGCTTGGTACCATACACAGTTATTGCAATATCAAGAGAGAACCTCTTGACTTGAGGAGAATCTTAGCTTTCCATTTTCATTGAGCTGTATCTTTCATATTCACCCAGAAATTAGGATTTGTTCCAGGCCCTGACAACATGACTACTCACGTCCAATCAAAGGTCCCAGTGACTCACAGTAACTCAGACGGTTTAACACGGGTCTGAAAAGAAAGGCTGTCTTCCTGCAACGTTTTACAGAAGCATTCCTCAAAAGTGATTCATCCTCACTTGATACTCTTTGGCATGTTTTCGGATCATTTATCAAGTGTGTTTACAACGAAGGTCTCTCTTCAAACTTCAGATGTGTGAAAACAGCCCTTCACATGATAGAAATCATTCTAACCACCGAAGCAGGCAGACAGACTCCGGACGGACGGTCAGCTAGAGGTCAGAGCAGACAAAGTGAGCCAGGGCTTCAGGGACCCTGTTGTTCTTCAAAGAAGCACATTGCCTACTTGCTCGCTGCTGCTGAAAGTTCCACCGTCCCAGCAACATGGCGGTTCTCCCAGCTTCCTGTTGGGTCCTAATTGAAATGCAAAATATAAAGCCTGTTCTGGAGCAACTCTTGCATGTCTTCATGTTTTGTGAGCAGGGCCACTGGCTGCCTTGTAGCAGGCAATTCTCTCAAGCATTTTGTGTAACAAACAGGCTTGCAAGATAGAGATGGTGTGTCCTTACAGAACACTGGACAGGTTTATGGTTCAAAATAATAAAGCTACTGTCTCCCTCTGGGGAAAAGGGCAGATATTGCCCATTATAAAAGACTGGAGGCCTGATGCACAAAATACGTGCAAGAATAGGCCTTCCTTCCCCCAGCTGCCAGCACCGGCTGCCCTCTGGCACCTGGGACCCAGGCTTCCCTCACAGCCCCAGCTTCATCAGGAAGGACATCCAGTCTAATTAGCATATTATGCTTTTATTGTTATAGATTAGGGTTTTTTAAATCTGGGGTTCCTCCTTGTAACAACTCACAACCCTGCAGACACCAGCAGGCCCTGTGTGTGTGACCCTGCGGGAATTCGAGCTCAGAGAGCCCGACAGTGCTAATACGCTGGTTTCTGCCATCACTATGGGTAGTAAAACTTTCCTGTGCCTCTGACCCAGGAATCTTGTGTCGTCCACAACATCTGTGAAACTGTGCAGGTCACTGGTTAGCTTGCAAATGGGGGAAATCTCAGCTCCTCACACTCCTTGACACCTGCCAGAGCATTCATGTCCCTTTATCAGGTGACAGTTGACCTTCAGAAGCTTCTCCATTGGCCCTTTGAAGCCTCCTCGAAGTTATAATATAAATAAAATTACATGCTTGCTATAGGAATATAGCTTCTGGACAAGTCACCTCTGGTCTTTTTTTTAAGAATAGTCTATTGATTTTTAGAGAGAGAAGACTGGAGAAGAGAGAAGCATAGATGTGAGAGTATAACATCAATCAGCTGCTTCCTATACGCCCCCTACCATGGATAAAGCCTGAAACCCAGGCATGTGCCCTGACCAGGAATGGAACCAGCAACCTCTTGGTGCACAGCATGACACCCAACCAATTGAGCCATACCAGCCAGGACACCTCAGGCCCTTTGTGAAGTGACTCTTCCTCCTAAGTTCCTCCTCTGTGGAAACTCATGACCCTCTCTCTACTCTAGGTCACTCAGCTATCCCAAATTGGGGAAAATTTGAGAGCACCAAGGACCTAGGAATCAGAAGGGAAAGAATAGAGAAAGAAAAGGGACAGAGATTGTTCCGATTTTTGGCAATTCTGTCAAGAGTCAGCGCTGCCAGATGTTATTTCATTCAGAGAAGAGAGGTTCCAAGAGTTAGTTTAGGATTGCATATTTGCTAAGAGTGCAGAATAAAGAACAACTTCAACTATTTGGCCCCTGTTTTTGTGTATTTCAGACCACTCTAATCATCATAATGAATTACATACTTACATATTCTATCAGAACACCAGGGGTTCTTGAACCACAGCATGCTGACCAGATCCAGCCCATGGCCTGTGTTTGCCAATGAATCATATCAGGACCAGCACACCTGTCCTTTATCATTGTCTGTGGCTGCATGTGCACTGCAGTGGCATGGGGACTAGTCGAGGCAGTGACCAGGTGGCCCACAAAACCTAACACATTTATTGCCTGACCCTTTACAACCGCTGGAAACCCTGACTTTCTCCAGTCACCTTGCTGCCTTGGGTCACCTTCTGAGGAACAGAGCTGGCCCCTCCTCACTGGGCCGAGGGTGTCGCAGAATAAAACCCTACTCCTCACTCCAGACATGGCCCTTGCTGCCCGACCCCAACCTCCCTCTCAGACTCCATCTGCGGTTGGGCACACTCACTCCCGCATCCCTGTCATCCCAACCTCCTCCCCCCTCTCCCTGGGTAGCCCCAGTCCTCACCTGGACAACATTCCCTCTGCCTAGAATCCTCTTAATCAGAGCATGGCTCCTTGGGATGGAAGCAGCACAGGGACTTGCCCCTTGCCACTGACACAAGTGACAATGGCATTGATTCTGTCCTCCCCGTGAGCCAGGCCTCACCCTAACCCTGTGGGCCTTATGCAGTGAAACCTGTTAAAGTCTGGGACACGGTTATTGTCGTTCTCCATTGACAAAGGATGAATACACTTGAGAAGACCTGATGCAGGTCACTCAGCTAACAAGTGTCAAAGCTGTATTTAAGCTCACCTGGTTCTGGCTAATTTCGATCAATGAATCAGTAAGCCAGCGAGTGAATGGAGCCCAATAAAGCAACAGATTGGTAAATTAGGAGGGAAGAAGGAAGGGGGTTCTATTAACTTTAATGTCCCCGGGACACCCTTGCCCTTAAGACAGGTGGTTTTATATAACAACCTTGAACATGGTTACACCCTTTTCAAATGATTCCCCAGGGCCCTTTAGCTTAACCTTTCCTTTAACACCTTCATTGGGATGTAATAAAACACTAACCTCCCAGAAATGCCTCTTTCAGTCGCCTGCTCAATGCACTGTCTCCCTCACTAACAAAGACAGGTCCAACCCAGCTGATGTTCATCAGTAAAAGGTGACTTATCGGCAGAAAAACAGAACAACCAGCCTCCGAGAGCCAGCCCCCGGCGACCGGGCCCACAATTAAGGCTGGACGGTGCAATCTTTGCATTTAACGTGAAATCGATGGCATTGACGGAGACTCAGAAAGGCAGCTGCACCCGAGCGTGAGCGGCACAGATCTGACCGCAGATCAGATAAATAAAATACGTGAAAACCACCGTGAGAGCTTTATGGCCGAACGTGATAACTGGCCTCCCCAACAGGGAAGCTAAAAAGTGCTCGTTTTATCAGGGGAATGTGGGGCAGCTCCCGGACTGAGGTCTTTGCTGATGGTCTCGGCTTTGCAAACCCCTCAGCTGCCAGTAATTTGCTGGAGGATTTTATTTAACGGTGAGGATTTGAATGGATTTCTCACCGGCTTCCCTGGGGTTGCACACAGCAGTCAATTAAATTAGTGCCCAAACCTTAAAAGACACCGAAGCAATCAGTTTAGGGATGTAGGCCACTCGGACTCCAGAGCTGGCTTTGTGGGGAGCCGGAGCTGTCCAGCCAGCTGAGCTGGAGAATTGCGCCTTTTTTTCACTGGGAGGAAACTTGGTGGTGACATTCAGGTGACAGTGGAAAGAATTACCTTTCCATGTTCTTAGCACCGTCCTGACCTGGCACGGAACTTCAGTCTCAGGGAGGTTGAGTCTCAAGAGTTAAAGGGGCATCCACCTCCCAATACTGGTGGGCATTTCAACAAGTGCGTTGCTACAAGCATGCACTCAGATAAGTTAATGCCAAGCTGAAAATGTTGCAAAGACTTGGGGTGTTTTTTTTCAGAGTACCGCAGATTTGGAAAAGTCAACCAACCCAGACACCAAAAACTGCTGGGGGGATATTTGTTCTCAAGCCGTGGTGCTCCTGGCAAACTCGTCTCTAAGAGGGGGCTCCTGGGGAGCCCCAGAGAAGAAAGGATTTCCTGTGCGAGCCACTGAGATGGCGGTTCAGGTTTGTCTTAGTGAAACGGAGGTGTGGGGCTTTCGTATTGCTTATGCCTTTGTCTTACAACCTGGTGATATTTTCATCCCATTATTAGGGCTTCCATTACATCTGAGGTAGGAAAAAGAGAGACCTCAAAAGAAGAACTGAAAAAAACAAAAGACAAAAAAGCAGCAGCTCATTTTCATGTCTCTGAATGGAACTGCAGGGGGATAAAAACACGGGATGCTGCAGGGACCTCCCAGGGTCCGGGTGCACTGAGCTCGAGGGCTGAGCAGCTACACTACAAACCACAACTAAACTAAGTAAGAACGGAACCCCAAGAGCTAAAGCTGAGCTTGGTTTCCATTGCCTTTTAATGTAAATGCAGGCATTCATTCATTCAAACAGTATTTCTGGAGCACCTACTGTGTGTCAGGTATAATGCTAAGGATATAGCAGTGAACAAAACAGACAAAAGTCTCCACCATCCTGAAGCTTGCACTCTACAAGGAAAGCTAACATGCAAGTAGCAAGGGTGGTGTGTCAGTATGTAGGGAGGCCACAGGTGGAGCCAGCGCCTTTGCACCTTTGAATCATATGAAGGTGCCCCCTCTGGGTGGGTCGATTAGAAAAAGATGTCCCTCCCCCTCCCACCCTCTCCAGGAGTGAGTGAAAGGCAGAGCGAGGGAGCAAGTCATCTTGGCAACAGAGGGAAGAGTGTTACAGGCAGGAAAGACAGCAGATACAAAGGTCCTGAGGCAGCATGCCCATATGTTCATGAGAGATAAAGGATTTTCATTCTAATTAAGATATGGATTCTTTACTAAGTATGAGACCTAGCTGGCTGCTGCAGACCTGCTTTGGGGAGAGACCTTGATCTTTAATGATTAAAAGTCTCCTCTTTCACAGTCAAGTGTCTTGATTTAGATGAACAATGACAAGATCCCCCACATATAAAGAACATCTCTCACCAAGTCCAAGGTAGACCTTCCCTCCAGTGTTGGAATAAGTTGTTCTTCCTTGGGTAGAGCCCCAGGCAGAGTTCCAGTTTACATTTAGAGGTCATACTGTATGAAGTATATAAATCATTACATCCTAGAATGATTGTATGAGATGTTTGAACATAATAAAATGGACTGAAAGTAAAGGAGATGAACTTCTCCCATGACACGCTTATTCCTGGCAGAAATGCATTCATTAGAATCTCTGGCAGTATCAGCTGCACAATTAAAATTCTCTCTCTCTCTCTCTCTGCCCCCTCTCTACACAATAAAAAAAAGATGAAGTGCTTTATTGTATTAACTGATTCAATCCTTTTGATGATTCTATGATATATGTGTTGTTACTATTATTACTATTTTGCAGATGAGAAAACTGAGGCACGAGAGATTAAGTAGCTGGCCAAGATCATTCATAGAGTAAGAGGGAATGCTGGGTTCCACTCCAGCTCCAGAACCTGCCTTGTTTGGTTTTTTTTATTGATTTTTTAAGAGGGAGAGAAACTCAATTTGTTGTTCCACCTATTTTTGCATTCGTTGGTTGATTCTTGTATATGCTCTGACCAGGGACAGAACCTGCAACCTTGGCATATCCAGCCAACACTCTAACCCACTGAGCTACCCAGCCAGGGCGGCAGAACCTGTCCCTTTAATGCGCCCTTACCACCTGCTGAAGTGGAGGTCAGTGAGTCAGCTCCCTGCTGAGCGGCAAGCCTGATACTGCTGAGGGCTTTGCACCACATGATGTTGCACATCTCCAAGTGGGGAGCGATTTTGAAGACAGAATTTTATTTTTAAGAGCATAAGAGTCTATATAATTTCTATTTGGAGAATGGATTTTCTAGTAAATCTATTTAAAATGTGGCTTGTCTGATGCCCTGGGACTGGTTTGATTCTATGAAGAAAGTGACGGAAGCAGACATGGGAAGATGGCGCTTTGTTGTCATTTTTTGTTCCTTTTGGAGATGATCTGCTGAGGTACTCTGATTTTCAAGATATCTCTTCCCACCCCACCCCCACCCCTGTACAAGAGAACCCAGATTCTCACTCCCCAAAATCTTCCCAATGCAAATGGCAGCCTCCCCTCCCAATCTCAGCTCCTCCGTGCCCTGGAAGCCACCAGCTCTCCAGGACTCCTGCCAGCCCAGCTTTTGTGCTGTTTACAGTGGCTGCTCACTCTAAAGACGTAAAATGTTGGCTCATCACAACAGACATAATAAACAAGAGTGGGCTGAAAGGACTAGATGAAAAATGAACTCAGCTA
Organism: Myotis lucifugus; assembly: GCF_000147115.1. Lineage (NCBI taxonomy): Eukaryota > Metazoa > Chordata > Mammalia > Chiroptera > Vespertilionidae > Myotis > Myotis lucifugus. Next base: position 7,211 of record NW_005874034.1, on the reverse strand, counting down.
TTCTCCAGGTGGGTGTACACTATCCTCCACACCACTTGTCTCTCTGTGCCTGGGTGTGGGCATAGGCGCACACACACAAATCCCAGTAATCTCAGATCATTCATTTTGTGTATCCCACAAGCTGGAATACCAAGATGAAGAGGGAGATATGGAGGAGAATGCTTTTTGTTGCTGCTATGCTTTTTATCAAAGTTTATAGACCCTTAAATGCTCATATATAAAGCCCATTCTAGTATATTCTTTAATACTATAAACATAATTTTCTGCCTTTCTTGCCATCTAAAATCTGACTTAGCTCATTGAGTTTGACCATGTTTTACCTTAATCTTCTCCCAACAGACCATAAGCTTCATTTATGCATTCAAGAAATATTTATTGGCCTCCTATTAAGTATCAGCCGATATAAGACACTGGATATTTAGAGCTGAGCAAAATAGATGCACAGTCTACCTTCCTAGGGGCCTGCAGTCTACTGGGAGAGATGAATATACTAAAGGAAAATACATAACTAACTTTGCATAATTAAATGTGCAATACGTTCCACTCTGGTGGACTGTATTGGTCTTGCATCTTACATTTTCTCCTCTTGATAATAGCAGCACCGCCTCCCCCCCTTTGTTTTTATTCCATTTTGGAGAGCCACCTCTTAGGCAGTGCGGTTCAGTGGGTTGACCCCACCCTTCCCAGGCTTTAGGATTACACACATGCCAGGTGTTGCCACCCGCCTCTGTGATTAGTTCTAAGATGAGCAGGCAACACATCTTTTCAGTGACAAGACTGTAGTGGGAATGTTCTGCCTAAAGGCCCCTGAAAGCTGAGTCAGGCTGAGCATGAGGAACAGCCCAGCAGCAGCGGAGTCATGTGGACTTGGCTGAGTCCTCATGGCTCCTGATTGCAGCTGAGCCCTGAGTTAGTCTTTTCGTCCACACAATCTGAAAATCCCTTTTCCTTTGTGCTTAAGTCAATTTGATTGAGTTTCTTTCATTGCGATCAGACACACCCTGACTAAACAGCCACAAAGAGAAAGCGTGGGATGGTATGCAAGGATCTCACTCAAGACTGGTCTTCTCCATGTTGGTGGTAACTCTGAAATTTGGGTGGTGGTGAGTGAGCAGGAGGTTAGGGACTGTGTCCTGGCTTAGTCATAACTGGTCTTACTCAAGACCCCAGTCCTCCCACAGAGCACACATTTCATCCTGTTAGTGGAGTGAGTGGAAGAATAAGCAGTGACATTCCCGTTTGTTTCTCCTTACCACTTGGACCAGTTGACCGCAGCCACAGTGACTCCACATAACAAACCAGTAATCATTTATTCCTACATTTGAGTGGATCATGGCTCTGCCTGGTGACTCTACTGACCTCAGCCGAGCTCATCCCCACAAGACCAGAATGGAGGAGGGCAGTTTGACTCCGTCCACCTGTCCTTCCCCCTCCTCCTGGACCAGCAGGCCAGCCCAGATGTGTTATTTTCATGGCTGAAATGCCAGAGGGCCAGTCAAACCAGGTAAGCATTTTCAGAACTCTGCTTGCACCATGTCCACTAACATTCCACTTGCCAAAGAAAATCAATGGACAGACCCAAGGTCAAGGGCAGGGAAATGGGCTCTGACCTTTTGGAGGAAAGAATTGCAAAGTTGCTGCAAAAGGCATGAATACTGGGAGAAATGAGGCATTGGGGCCATTCAGCAATTGCCCACACCCCTTTCACCTTCAGTGTTATCTCCAGTTGACTGCAAGCTCAGAAAAGTTAGATGGACAGCCCAGATACTAAACATTTAGAGTTTACTGTCAAGAAAATAGGTGGCTCGTAAAAACAATCAGAGGTGCTCATGGGTGAGAGATTGTTCAACAGGAATCTTCTCATAAAAACCAGATCTGAGTCTGACTAAACCATCATTTCTAGCCAGTGTGTGAACACCATCTTCAAGTGCAGGCAAGATCTGGGAACTGTTTTAACCAACAGAATATGGCAAAGGCGACAGAACGACATGACCACATGGATGCCATTACCTTATGTAAGATGGCAAGGCCCACGTTGGAGGAGACTCTCCTGGCTGACCTTGATGAAGCGTGTGGTCATACAGAAGAGGTCCATGTGTCAAGGCCTTGGGGGTGGCCTCCATTCAACTACCAGCTGAGAGCTCAGGGTGCTGTCCAGCTGACAGCCGGCAAAACACTAAATTCTGCCACAACCATGTGAATTTGGAAGTGTGTCTTCCCCCAGTCAATCGTTCAGATGAAACCAAGACCTGGCTGACACCCTGGCTGCAGCCTTGCAGAGGACCCAGATAGATGGTTCCTACAAAAACTGAAAGATAGCAACCGTGTGTTGTTTTAAGCTGCAACGTTTGTGGTAATTTGTTTGTGGTAACAGATTCCCTAGAGCCGTGGTTCTCAACCTTCCTAATGCCGCGACCCTTTAATACAGTTCTCATGTGTGTGGCCCCCAACATAAAATTATTTTGTGCTACTCATAACTGTATTTTGCTACTGTATGATGTAATGTAAATATCTGAATATGCAGGATTTTCATTGTTACCAAATTGAACATTATTAAAGGCATAGTGGATTAATCACAAAAACATATGTATTATATATGTGTTTTCCGATGGTCTTAGGCGACCCCTGTGAAAGGGTCGTTCGACCCCAAAGGGGTCGCGACCCACAGGTTGAGAAACGCTGGTCTAGAGACTATGACAGCGGCTTCGCAGGCACCATTTCACTAAACCCTCAACACCAGTCTGTGACGTAGGTGCTATTATGACTGTATGCATTTTACATAAGGAAGGAAACTGAGAATTAGAGATTTTATTCTACTTGCCCAAAGCTGCACAGCCAGTGAGTGGTAAGGTCAGGATCCGAACACTGCTGGCTCCAGAGCCCACACTCTCAGATTGGTCTGGGCTGCTTGCCCACTCTGCACCTTTGATCTTGCCATCATCCTGCCTGAAATCCTTCAGCTGAGAGCAATGGCTTTCACCCCCGTAAGGTGGCACACAGCTGTAATACCTAACACTTTGTAGCCCGTACTCTAGGCCAGTGGTCGGCAAACCGAGGCTCGCGAGCCACATGCGGCTCTTTGGCCCCTTAAGTGTGGCTCTTCCACAAAATACCACGTGCGGGCACGCACGTACAGTTCGAAGTTGACTTAAAACTTTAAGTAAAGTTTATTAAGTTAATTTTAGGGAACGTTGTGGAGTGAAAGAAGATGTAGTGTTGAGGATTGAGAAAGGTATGTTGAGATAGTTTGGACATATAGAGAGGATGAATGAAAGGAGATAGATGAAACAAGTATACAAGACGAGTGTGGATGGGAGAGTTGGAAGGGGTTGACCTCAGCGAACGTACCTCAATCAGATTGAGGACATTTTTAGCAAAGGCCAGCTTAGGAGTACCCTAATTAAGTTAATAACAATGTATCTACCTCTATAGTTTAAGTTTAAAAAATTTGGCTCTCAAAAGAAATTTCAATCATTGTACTGTTGATATTTGGCTCTGTTGACTAATGAAGTTTGCCGACCACTGCTCTATGCCAAGCATGTCACGTGCAATACCTCATTTAATCCTCCCAACAGCCCAGTGACACAGTATTTTCTCCCCATTTGGCAGATGAGGGCAAAGACTCAGAGAGGGACTAATACATCCAACATCATCCAGGTGGTAAGGAGAGGAGTTGGGAATCCAATCCACGCAGTCAGGCCCCTGTGAGCATCACCTTAACCAGCGGCAATTGATTGGCTGTAAATTAGCATTAGAATCCCAAAATTTGGGAATGATTAACTTGTTTACAATGAATCACATGGGATAAAATGTCATTCTCTCTCATTTGTCGTCTGTTGTGTCCCCTTGAATAGAAAAAGGAATGAAATTACATAGAATCACGCAAAGCCCTGGCTCCTCCCATAGGGAGGGGAGATGTGAATGCCCTCCATCAGGTGTGTGAAGACAGCAGTTTATGAACCACTGACCCAGAACTGAAATCCTGTAGCTCTCGGCCTTCCTTGAAGGCCCTCTGTGACTCAGCCATGATCTGTAGTCCCCACTTTAATTCTTGCAACTCACCTCGGCTAAGCCATGCTTCTGACACGCATCCCAAATATTCTGTTCACACTGGTTTCTTCCAACTTCTCCTCCTCATCACATGTCCAAATGCGTGCCTTCATTCACGGGTCATTTGAAATTCCACCTCCTCTTAGAATCATTTTTAATTTCCTTTCCTCGAGACCTTTGCCATCCATATTCAAGTTGGAAGCAGACCCTTTCTTCTCTAAACTCTCACCCCTTCTCATTTGTATTTTCATTAGATGCGTATTGCTCTCTGCCAGCATCACAGCCACCCATGCACAAATCACAATCACAACAACAGTTACGGCAACAGCTAATTCTTTCCCGCCTGAGCGCTCTGCCTCAGTACAAGTGCTTCCTCCCATCTTCGCACTAAAGACATCCCTCTAATGGTAATGTTATTATCCTCCAATGGACAAGTAATCCCCATAAAAGAGACAATGCTGGAAGAAAGGAACACGATAAACTTTTCCTGAAGTTTACTGTTCAACAGAATTCCTGATGTTTCATCCCTGTCCCTCCATCCTTTGCCTGTCAAAGCCACAGAAAAAGGTCCTTGCATTTACTGCCTAGGCTGACCCTCACCCCCAAGGGAAGGAGAGCTGGTTAGGATGCTATGGGCATCAGGGAGACCCTCTCTCCGCTTCTATCGCTACGAGTTGAAGCGTAGATTCCAGTCAAGGGTGAATGTTGTCCTTATTTTTCAATCTGACAGTGCTATTTGTGGGAATTGAACCTCAACATCTTTGTGAAACTTTATGCTCTTCCATCCTCAACTGGGGTCCATCTACACTTTCTGATGCAGAAGTGTTACGTACTAAGTATACGGTAGTCATTGTAGCTACTGTAGTTTGAGTTGAACGCATTATAGGCACCTGTCAATCCCTTAACAAAAAGTTACCCAGTTAGTGGCTAGGGATATGGGCTCCAGAACCCAAACTTGCCACCAAAATGGTCCAGGACAGCCAGTTATCAAAGGAAGTGAGTCTTTAGAGAGCGTGCAGTCTGTCTCACCACCATGCTCAAGGCCATCATCCTTTCCTGCAAGATTTCATTTCATTCTCGCAATGAGCTAGGTACTCATTAGGCTCAGTTTACATGAGGAAACTGCAGCTCACACAGGATCAGGATTTTGTCCAAGGTCATAGAGAGAGCCAGTGGGAGAGGTGAGGTTTGAACCCAGCATTAGCTGCCGCCGAATGCCATGTTCTCCACTGCAGCACCGAGGCGTGCAGGGGGAGCGTGCCCGTGAGTGACTGCATTCGGTGCCTCTGTCGACCACATTCAGAAAAAATATAATCCCACTTCCCTTTCAACAACATTAAAAAATAAATTTTCATCAAATATTAAAACTGCAAATACATATACAATAAAAGTAAAACTAGCATTGTTAACCGCGCTACTGTCACACTTACCTCTTAGAGGGACTTACTAGAATATGTATAAGCAAAATGGGATTTGCTTCAAAATGTTATGGGGATTTGGTGAGGACACGGGTGAAACAAGGCTGGCGATGAATGGAGATTGCCGAAGCTGAGCAACCGTGACACCAGGATTCACACTACTCTGCTGTTTGTGTGGGTGCTTAATATTTGTCCATAAGAAACAGTTCTCTAACAATAAAGAGAAGAGATCTACAGAAATAAAAAGTAAATTTCCCTCCTCTGACCCCTGATCAGATCCCTATCTCCTCCCCTACCCCCACTCCCTCCCCCTCCCGCCCCAAACAAGCACTGTTGTTCCTGCTTATTCATCCAGCAAGCTTCCATTTGTATGCAAATGACCATGTCCATTGAGGAGTGGAAACACTGTTTTTCTCAGGACAATATATCCTGGATGCCTCCCCTGGCATATCACCTGCCTTAACCCACCCCCCACCCCTCCAGCCATCCCTCTTAGGATCACATAATGTTATTAATTTCCTTCAGAGCACTTAACAAAATCTCTACTTCGGGGCACAATGATTTACTTAGTTTTCTTTAATTGAGGTAAAGTTCCATAACATAAAAGGAACCATTTTAAAGTGTGAGATCGGTGGCATCTGGTGCATTCACAATGCTGTGCAACCATCACCCTCACCTAGTTCCAATGCGTCTTCATCTCCCCGAAAGGAAACCAGAACCTACTAAGCAGCCACCCACTCCCCTTGGCCCAGCCCCCGACAGTCACTAATCTGCTTGTTTCTAAGGATTTGCCTGTGCAGACATTTCACACACACGGATTTCATACACACGGAGCGATACCGTCTGTGGCCTTCTGCGTCTGTCTCCTCCCATTTGCATGATGTTGAAGATCCATTCACATGGTAGCAGGATATATAAATTCCATCCGACGTACCTGCCCTATTTTCTTATCCATTGATAGACAGCTGAGTGTGTTCCGCCTTTAGCTACTGTGAATAATGCTGCTATAAACATTCATGCACAATTTTTGTACGAATACCTATTTCAACCATTTGGGTATACTAGCATACCACAGAGTGGAATTATTTTTGTTTATTTGTTTTTTAAATTTTTTAATTGATTTTTAGAGAAAGAGGAAAAGAGAGGAAGAGAGAGAGAAACATCAGTTGGCTGCCTTATGCACAAACCCCCCTCCCCACTATCGGGGATGGAGCCCAAAACCCAGGCATGTGTCCTAACCAGGAATCTAACCAGAAACCCTTTGGTGCACAGGACGGCACCTAACCAACTGAGCCACACCAGCCAGGGCTATTTGCTTGTTTTATAGTCTCCTCATTTCTATTCTGGCTCCTTTGCTAGACTGTAAGCTCCACCAGGTAGGAGCTAGCCGGGCTCCAGTGACCATTTCCTCCCCAGCCATTGGTACAAGGCCTTCTTTCTAGTGGCCAAATATTCTTCAAAAAATGAATGAACCAGCCACATAAGCAAGTCAGCACACAACACACAAACCTATCACGTTCACTCTGAAGCTGTGTGGTGCCCTCCACGGCATAGACTCACTATAACTTCTCTCAGCGTGAACTTGAGCAAACCTCTCCTCTGCCCCAGATCCTCCCACATCCTGGCGATGTCCCCCCAACTCCCCTCCAGGACTGCTCGCCCGCACCTGCTTTCTCCACTCCGCCCAGACAGACCTCCTTGCTGGTTTCAATCCTCCACCAGTGTCCCTACCTCAGGGCCTTT
>NW_005874033.1:0-18083 GCF_000147115.1 Myotis lucifugus | reverse complement strand
TCTCCCCCCCCCCAACCTGCTCGCCCCCAACTGCCCTCCCTTGCTGGCCTGATCACCTATAACTGCCTCTGCCTCGGCCCCGCCACCATGGCTTTGTCTGGAAGGATATCCAGAAGTTCTCCCAATCTAATTAGCATATTACCCTTTTATTAGTATAGATAAGATTTCTAGAGACACACATACACAGCAAAAACCATGATGAGAAAATAATATGGCAAACATTGCATTTGGCATCTAGTAGATGTCTACCATAAGTAATTGTGATCAGAGTGTCCAACAATACAGGGTATAAAATACTGTAGTAATTTTAAATCTCATGCATTATTTAACAAAGGTTTTATGACACAAGAGACTCAAGTTAGCAAGAATTAACATTATCCTATAGCACTGAGTGAGAATGGAAAGTTTAGACAAGTTCAACAGAGAAAAACATGCAAAATCATTGCCAGTCAGAATATACCGAGAAGAGATTCATAGTTGATGTGTTATTTGAAAAGGAAGTAGATTTTTTTTTTACTTCATCATTAAAACCCTATGAGAGAAAAAGTGGAGCTTAAAAAAGTGATATTTATAGCAATTTTTAAAAATTATTATTGAAATAACTTGCCAAGCATAGTGAAAGAGTGGCACAGAAGTTTGGGGGTTAAAAGCAACTTATAGAGGATGAATTATATACATGAATGTGAAAGGAGGAAGTGGAGCCACCCTGAGAGTGTGTGCAGGTTACTAGGTCTCTGTTTCCTAAGATGCTATACAGGAATTCAGGAAAAAGTAGAGAGAAAAGTAAAAAAATAAACCTCTTTTAAAAGCTCACAGACAGTTTTAAATAATTAGCTGGCTAAATTAAGTTAAACCAATATATAAAGTAAAATAATAATATTAAGTAACGCCAAGGGGCTTATTTATGAGAAACTTATAGTGAAAAACAGTGCTGTGCCTAGTAACTTTTCCTTACTTACATTTATTTACTTTTGTGAAACAATGTCTTGGAAACAAAAGTATTTTAAAGTAGTGTTGCAAAACCAAACAAGTAACTATTTTATTTGTATCGGTAATTAAAACTAAGTGTGCCCTTTTTATAGCTATAGAAAATAATTATGTGAAAGCAACATAAAATTTGTAATTATTTTATTTTACATGAACAATTCTTTGAGTGCTGAAGCATGAGATATGAATGCTCTTCTATTAGATTGGATAAATATAAAAAATGTGAATCATAAAATTAACCAGCAACTTAAATGTACCCTTTTTGAAAATACTTAATATTGTAATTAATTTTATGCTCATTTATAGCTGTTTACTTTGACATTATGTGTATGTACAATTTAACTGCTCTAAAAGTATTGAATGTTTAAATATTAACAGTAGATAAAATTATTTTTATTATATTTAATTATTAAGTGATAGAGTTCATGTGATGAATTTTTTAAAAAATTATACCATCTAGTGGATAATTGCCATTAGCTTTTGAGATACAATTTTCCAATCCATAACCTGTGTGTGTTTCAAATATCCACATGAGAGAACTGTTTGTAGAATATAGCCTAATTACAAATAGGACATTGTCTATATATAGGTTATGATTTAAGATGGACATATGCAGGTTTTAATTAAAACATATACTTTGTGATCATTTTATTAATTTTATAATTTCACAACTTAATCTTTTTTAATATTAGTAGATAGAAATCAATGAATAATGAATGCAAATGCAAAAAACTACAGAAAAACTTTATTGTTGCAATCATTAAAATAGAAATAAAATTGTTAAAATGTATATATAACTGTGTGTATGTACACATGTATTATGTCTGTCTATATCTGTGCATTAAAACTCAAATCACATGTTTGTATATATTTTTGGATTATTCGGTTTGATCTAGTAATGTGTTTAACCACATTTTTTAACCTATGCTTTTTATATTTGTCTTTGAACATTTGAAGACCAAATACAAGTTTGCAGGCACTATATTTGCTATCCTGTTTATAGTGATTAAATAGGGATTGGATTTCTCTAGGAGTTATATAAGACTGAAAGAAAAAATCAAAATGTCAGAGGTCAAATGAGCATGTAACTTAAAAAATGTTAGAACATAAGCATGCAATGTTTGGAGATATTGTCCGTTATTATAAAGATAAATATTATACTTAGAAACCATTTTCATGAGCCTAATCTCATAGTTTGTGGCACAGATATTCTTAAGGAGAAATCAGATCCTTATGTCACATTGTACTAGTGGCACTAAACAATGGTTTATTTAAAAAAAGGAGAGTTAAAATAAAAAATTTTAAAGACAATACTGAAGGGAGAGCCTTTCTTTTCCTTCCCTCTTACGCATGCATCTTTACTTTTCTCTCCTAAACTCTCCAGGTCCCCATGAGACTTCCAACCAGGGGAGCAGCAGACAGCAGCAGCCCGTGTCAGTCCAATCCCCCGAACCTGCCTCCAACGCCCCTTTTCTGACTTTTCAGTGAGCCAACAGAAGCCCCGTCTCGGCTCACTTCTTTTCTGTGGAGTTTGTAGAGAGCCAAAGGAGCCCCACCTAGGCTCTCTCCTGCTGCTTCTTCTGTCCTAAGCCCTTCCTTGTTTCACTGCCCCCTGCTTTAATAAAGGTTCTGTACAGACACATATCAATCTGTCCCTGTGGTTGGGAGGGTAAGGATTTATTTAAAAGTGGCGGCACAAGCAAATTCCTTGAGATTGTGAAACGGCTCTTTATCTTGTGGTGATAGTTACATACTGCTATGTATTTATCAAAACTCATTAAAACAGTATTCCAAAAATAGTGCATTTCAGTGGGGATAGATAGATAGATAGATAGATAGATGATAAATAGACAGACATATAAAAATAATCCTGATGTTAAGGCAATGATCAGATAGAGTCTTCTTCCTTATTTGCAATATCTAAAATGCAAATTACATTGTTTTGATAATATGAATTGTAATTGAGGGTGAATAGTATAACTATGGAGTGAGTTCAGGTTTGAGAACAGAAAGTGAAATTTCTATTAAGAATTATAGATGTGTAACTTTGAGAAAGTAATGACCTTGTTAACATAAGTATTCAAGTTAAAGTTAATAATTCCTACTATCAAGAAACATCGATGAGAGAGAAACATCAATCAGCTGCCTCCTGCACACCCCCTACTGGGGATGTGCCCGCAACCAAGTTAAATTGATGTTAACATCTTCATTTTAAACATGAGTCACAATTAAGCATCCTTTTTTTCAAAGAATGAAAAATTGCAGTTATTAGTACATTACAGTGCAAGCTCTAGCAATATTCTCAATATAGGCAGAAAATAACCTAGCACCATTTTATAGCTATAACGTACATGTGATAGCTTTTACTTGTGATATTCAAATACCCATACAGACTTAATGGATAGTGTGTGTGTGTGTGTGTGCGTGCACGCGCTTGTGTTTTAAAATATATTTTATTGATTTTTTACAGAGAGGAAGGGAGAGGGATAGAGAGTTAGAAAGATCGATGAGAGAGAAACATCGATCAGCTGCCACCTGCACACCTGCTACTGGGGATGTGCCCGCAACCAAGGTACATGCCCTTGACCGGAATCAAACCTGGGACCCCTCAGTCCATAGGCCGATGTTCTATCCACTGAGCCAAACTGGTCAGGGCATGTGTGTGTGTTTTTTTAGTGCAACAATCCATGTCAACTAATCTGAAATATTTAATTCTTCTACAGAAAAATAATCAATTTTATTATCTTTGGGCTGTTACTACTTTTATCTAGTCAATTTTATTGCTAATTTCTAAAATACATTTTTGCCAAATATCTTTTTTAATTAAAACAACAGAAATAATGCTTTTGATAAAGAATCTGAAGTTATAGAAATGTGTATCCACCAATTATTTGTCATTTGTCTGTAAAAAGTTACTCCTTGAATGACATTTATAACATTGTAAATGAAAGTGTCTGTCCTTATTTAAAAGTGCACTCTATCCCTAACTTTTAACCTGTTGTCCCTCTTGTGCTCTATCATTTGGGATACATGCTACTTAAAATAAAAATATCTGTGGGCGTTTCTAGATAGTGATTTACTTTCTCTTACCTGAAAGGTTTGAAGGGTGAAGCCCCAGGATGTTATAGAGGTTCCATGGATATCAGAGATCCACAATCTTCCTGTTTTTTAACCCCTTCTCTGCCTTCTTAGTGAGTAGATTTCATCCTCTGTTTCAAATTCCTATTTCATGGGTGAGAAAAAGATTATACGTGAAGGTCAGAATACACATTGTCCAGCTTTGACAACCCCTTTAAGATGACTTTTTAAAGCTCTATTCAGTCTTTCTTTCATTCCTTTTGTTATCTTAGCAGGAAAGGAAGATGTAAACTATCATTTATTAACTGTGCTAACATCGATGTTTCATTAGTCACATTCATCCCTCCCAATAAGACAATCACAGAGAAAGTGAACTTTCCAGTCACAGCATAATTTTACATTTCCTAAAGTGTATGTTCTCTGAAACTTCGGCTTTGAGAATGGTTGGTAAACCTGCTTAATAACTGAACATAAGCAAATAGTAAATAAAAATGACAAATGCTCAATGAAGTAATATTTATTCTAGTTTTAAAGCCTATAATATTTATCAATTACATTGCCTTTATGTAGCTATGGGTATTATGATTCCACAACTTCACTAAATGCAGTTAAAATATGATGGATTATATATTTTTAAGAAAAATGCATTTCCAGGTTGCTAAGTGTTTAAACATAATCAACAGAACATCTTGTCATGTGTTAATTACAATGAATAAACCACACAGCAGTCAAGATAAGCATATCTTGTTCTCAAAACAAGAATCACTCTAATTTCATTCTTTTTAAAAAAATCAGTTATAAAAGTGGCTCACATTTAAGCAGCAGATTAAAAACAAAGACATAATATTCTTCTCCAATCCATTAATCTAACCTACATAATAATTCTAAGTAATAACATACTAATGTTTTCTAATAATTCAAAATCAGAGAACAGTCAAATGCTTGCAGTTCTGTAAGCATTTACTGTGCTGACCTGACATGAGAGAGCTTTTCAAAGATGAATGCCTAGGGACAGGCTAGAGGCTCATTAAAAGAACATCCTCATTCTTTAAACTGCGTTTTCTCATTTTCAGAGGAAATCATCACTATCATGTTATTCTTAATATTCTGTTTTCCAGGACACACGTGAGTTTCTTTAGCTATTGCTTTTCAAATAGGGTTGTAAGAATTAGCATTATTTTGCTGGCTATTATGTATATGCTTCAGTTTGTCAGTTTTTTTGTCAATTTTGTCACCTAAAACAAAGTGTCACACTTTGGGTGTTGGATATTTTTACAAGTGGAAATCACCTCAAATGTCAATGGAATGGAAGTATTGTCCATGATTGAAACACTGTTTAATATTACACTTATTTTTGAGTCACTTATTTGGAAGCCACAACTATTCACAGGAGAGACAAAAACCAAAATGCCTCTCTAGGTTTGTCAGGGCAGCCAGGAATCTGGCAGTCACTCGGAGCAGATGGTGTAGGCCAGGCCTTGGCAGAGTCAGATCCCAAGGCAGTTGGGTTTAAGAATGTAGAGATGGACCATTCACAAATCAAGCACAGGCTGGCCAGCTAAATGTATCAAAATGAATACAGACAATGGGGATATTACAGCTAGTTCTGTGTGAACTGCTATTATTGGGTTGCTTCACTCTTATAAGAATTCTCTGCATTTAAGACAAGAAATGTCTTGTCTCTACCTCTTGGAAAGGGTAGACTTAAAGAGATCTTAATATTACAGTGGAGTTGAATTCTTCTCCTCCAGAGAGAAAGTAAGTTTATTTGCATAGGCATTTATCTCCACTTTTTCATATTATATACTATAATATGAATCTTTTTTCCCCTGATAGTGTAAATTTGACAAAATGCTAAATGTGATTCTTATGTTTTAGGCTCATATTTTAACCAAAATCGCTCTTAAATCAAAGCAGCTATTGTATCTAATAAAGAGGGAATATGCTAATTGACCCTCACTCCATCACGAAGATGGTGGCACCCAGCCAATAAGGAGGGGGTATGCTAATTGACTTTCCTGCCCTCAAATATGGCGGCACCCACAGCCAATAAGGAGAGGATATGCTAATTGACTGTGCTGCTCTCAAATATGGTGGCACCCACAGCCAATAAGGAGGAAATATGCTAATTGACTGCCACACCCTCAAAGATGGTGGCGCCCACAGCCACAAGATGGCTGGCAGGGGAGGGCAGTTGGGGGTGACCAGGCCTGCAGGGGAGGGCAGTTGGGGGGGACCAGGCTGGCAGGGGAGGGCAGTTAGGGGCAACCAGGCTGGCAGGGGAGGGCAGTTGGGGGCTATCGAGCCAGCAGGGGAGCAGTTAGGCGTCGATCAGGCTGGCAGGGGAGTGGTTAGGGGGTGATCAGGCTGGCAGGCAGAAGTGGTTAGGGGCAATCACGCAGGCAGGTAGGCAGGTGAGTGGTTGGGAGCCAGCAGTCCCTGATTGTGAGAGGAATGTCCGACTGCCCTGTGGGATCGGGCCTAAACCGGCAGTCAGACATCCCCAGAGGGGTCCCAGATTGGTGAGGGTTCAGGCTGGGCTGAGGGACAACCCCCTCCCCAAGTGCACGAATTTCATGCACCGGGCCTCTAGTAGCATATAATATTTAACTAAATAAATAATAATCTGTTTTAGACAAGAAATAAAACCAGTTGGGTTGGACTTATTGTGGGATGGATTTATTGTAGTTTAAAGTCATGGATTCATAAAGTATTTTCAAAAATAACTTTCCTTATATGAGATTTTCTTCTATATTGAATTAAGAATCTATAACTCTCTCCCTAGATTCTAATACTATAGGGTATTCAAGGAAAATAAACATAAATAGATAAATAGCCAGTCTGAAATTATGGCTTTTTTCCTGGTCTCTAAAATTCAGTGGGGAAAATAAGTACAGGAGATAAATACATGTCTTATCAACAAGATTAACTAAAACTTCTTAGCGGCCCTAGACATTTTTGACAGCATCCTTATCATTGACAAAGGGCTGTATTAAATGCCACATATTAAAATAAAATAGAAGTTACATAATGTAGACAATGTGGGTCAAGGTTTTAAACACTTAATTTAGAAAATTCAGTTGTTCATTTAATTATTTTATTCCAATAACCTCTATTTGATTGAGCATATACTATGCATCATATACTGTTATTTTTTAATTATCTATTTTTTCCATCACCATTTATCCCCTCTATGTCCTCTTCCATTGCCACTGAACCTCCTTCCCCATACCCCCAATTCACCACACTATTGTCCATGAGTGCTCTCTCACTTTTTTTTATAAATCCCTCCACCCTCACCCTCACTAATATCCTGCTCCCCAACAGAGCTGTCTTCTTGCTTTCTATCTAGGAGTCTGTCTCTATTTTGCTTGGTAGTTCAGTTTGTTCATTAAATTAAACATATGAGTGAAATTATATGGTACTTGTCTTTCTCTGACTGGCTTATTTCACTTAGCATAATGTTCTCCAGGTCCATCCATGAAGACCTGTACTCAGAAAATTATAAGACATTGAAGGAAGAAATTTAGGAAAATACAAATAAGTAGAAGCATATACCACGTTCATGAATATGAAGAATTAACATTATTAAAATGTCCATACTATGCTAAGCAATCTACAGATTCAATGCAATTCCTACCAAGATACCAATGACATATTTCATAGAACTAGAACAAAGGTTTCAAAAATTTATATGGAACCACAAAAGCAAGAGCAATAGCAATATTGAGAAAGAACAAAGTTGGAGGAATCACACTATGTGATATCAAAATACTACAAGGCCATAGTAATCAGAACAGCATGGTATTGGCATAAAAACAGACATATAGATCAATGGAACAGACTAGAGAGCCCAGAAATAAATCCATGCCTTATAGTCAATTAATATTTGACAAAGAAAGCACAAACATACAATGGACTAAAGATAGTCTATTCATGCACTGTTCTTGACATTTTCAGAATAGCAATGAATTAAATAGCTAAAGGTGCTAACGTTAAAGGACTCTTACATTCTATTTTAGAAATTCAGACAACAAATTCAACTAAATCAAGGCAAAAAAGTAAATAAAAGCATTTTTATCTGAACAAAATAGGAGTGAGTCAGGGAAGGTGTTATCCAAGGAGATAAACTTAGGGTTTACACATGAGGCATAAGTGGCAACTGAACTGCATACTTATTTGGTCTCTGTAAATAGCATATTATGAGTTATAAATGATGGAGGGCTGTATAGGTTAATTGGATCAAAAGAAATGTTTGGAGACATAAGTCCTATAATCTTCACTGGATAATTATTTTTTCCATATACAAAGCAAACTTCTAAATATAAAAGTAATACTTTTTAAAAGTATATATATTTTATTGATTTTTTACAGAGAGGAAGGGAGAGGGATAGTCAGAAACATCGATGAGAGAGAAACATCGATCAGGTGCCTCCTACATGCCTCCTACTGGAGATATGCCCGTAACCAAGGTACATACCCTTGACCAGAATCAAACCTGGGACCTTTCAGTCCGCAGGCCGACGCTCCATCCACTGAGCCAAACTGGCCATGGCAAAAATTAATACTTTTTATCTCAGCTTTCTTTACCCTCTTTTTTGTTATAGTAGCATTGATAATTTCCTGCTGCAAACAGAATTATGTGTAATTATAATCTTTAGTATCACACTCTAAACCACTTTATTATTCAATATTGGATGAAAACAGCATTATATAAATTGCATAGTTAAAAACTACACCAAATATTACAAAATAAACAAGATAAAGAAAAGTAACTAAAAAAAATATGTGCTTTGTTTAAAAAAATATGGTTGAAATAATAATTTCAGATGATTCCAAGTTATAATGTAACTTTTTCAAAATGCAATGGGTTTGGTTAGAAATTCTTTTAAATCAACTTGTTAAAATTAGAGCTCAAATACAGATATATTTATTATATTCATATATGAATAAAAACTAATATAACAATAAAAGTATTGATAAATACACAAATACTTGACATTTTATTTATCATTAATGGAGAGGGATACTTACTTTTTGAACAGTTCCTAAAATGCTACTGGATTTCCCTCCACCATAAAAGTAAAATAATAACATTCCTTAAAAACACACTCAACAAATATAATTGATCAAAAACTCAAGAATTATTTTGTTTTTGATTATTTTGTGCTAAAGAAGAATACATTTGATCATGTGACAACTTGTTCAATTTTGTGTGAAATAAGTAACAATGTAGCCAGTACATCCTATTTGGAGAAAAATAACTGATGGTGTACCCACATTCAAACATAGGTTATCTTTACATATGCATTACATAAATAATTTGAAACAAGAGTAAAACAATTATTTAAAATTTCATATCCAGATCTTTTAATTTTGTCTGGAGTATATTAATACAAAAATTCAAGGAAAAAGTCTAATGTATTCTCGATCACCCTTACTTTTATACCCTTGACTTAATTCATTTTAAAAGAAACCTTATATTAAAGCAAAACATATTTGGATAATAATAGAAAACTTGAAGCATATACCTCACGGCTATGTCTCATTACTGGTTTTCTACTCTTTGCCATGAATGATTCTAACCTTTACCTGAGGCATCATAATCTGTCATCATGGAAATAGTAACATATGCCAGCATCCCGCTGCTTGTGTTCAATTTGCAAACAGTATGTGAAAGTTTGTCAAATTCATGTGTTTTCAGCATGATACTTTGTCACCATCTTACAGGTTAAAATGCCACCACATCTACTGCTGCATTTTCCCAGCAGAAAACAGGTGTGTATTGATTACACTGTCAGCAGGGACACAACAGTTTTGTCTCTTCCTTACCATGTCATTATAATGTAAAGTAGCAGCTAAAATGTGGCAACAAGCTGATATGCAGTGAACTGGAGGTAAAGCTTCCAGGTGTTTGAGAAGTTCTCAATGTGAATGGGCACAAAGGTTTGACTTTTCTCATTTAATGATAGCATTTTGCTTATTGCCTGTTTTAGGAGAAACTACAGTTTTTACAAGGATATATATTTTATTGAAAAGCAGTGTAATATGTTAGCTGCCGTTGGGGGGCATGGGATTATAGCTAATCTCTTTTTTTCATTATTTATTTATTTTTATTCATAATGTTATCCCTTCCTTAAACATAACAATACATGATATCATATGGAGTGTAAGTACCTCTGAGAGTGTATTCCTGTCTTTCTCACGTCACTGGTGTCATTGCTTTTATTTCACTTATCCATGTGCTACAATGACCCAATATTTTCTTACTATTATTTTATTTGTTTAGCTGTATTATTTTGGTGCCACACCCAAGAACAATGTCAAGTCCCTAGACATGAATATTTTCTTCTATGATTTCTTCTAAAAAGTCTTATCATTTTCCTCTTTATTTTAATCTCTAATCCATGACAAGTTTTTTTTTTTTTTGTGTGTGTGTGTGTGTGTGTGTCTTTTTTTTCACATGATAAGAAAAGATATGGAAGAGGTTCATTTTCCTTTTTTTTTTGCATATTACCTTTTCTAGTGTACTTTGTTCTTTATGTAGATACAAATTTCCATCTGCTATTATTTCTTTGCTTCCTGAGGAAATTTATTCAACAATTTCTTTAGTATAGTTCTGTTGGGGAGGAATTCTTTGTTTTTGTTTTTGTTTGTTTGTTTATTTTGCTTTTTTTATTTCAGAGAAGACGGGAGAGGTAGAGAGAAAGAGAAACATCAGTGATTAGAGAGAATTACTGATTAGCTGCCTCCTGCATGCCCCACACTGAGGATCGAGCCAGCAACACAAATATATGCCATGACCTGGAATTGAATCATGACTTCTTCACTCATAGGTTGACACTCAACCACCAAACCACGCTGGCCGGGCTTTTTTCTGCCTTTCTTTTTGAAAGATACTTTCATCTGTTTTGGAATTCTGAGTAGCCTTCTTTTTTTCCCTTTTATTGCACTGAAAGAGTGTTCTTGCTTGTTTTCAATGAGCAATCTATTGCCAATCTTATATTTCCCTTTAACGTGTACATAATGTGCCTGCCTTTAAGATTTTTTTCTTTTCCACTGGTTTCAAATGATTTGATTATAATGTGTTCTGAGGTCATTTTCTTCAGGATCCTTCTGTTTGAAAACTTTGAAGCTATGAATTTATAATATCTTCCTATTTGGAAAACTTTCAGTCGTTATTTCTTTTCATAGTTTTATTCCCAGACCCACTTTGAAAACTTCACGAACATGTATGGTAGCATTCAAAGTTGTACCAAACTCATAGTCTCTTTTTCATTGATTCTTATTTTATGTTTTATTTTAGTGGTTTCTATGTTTTATTTTGAAGAGTTTCTACTACTAGATCTTTAGATTATTTAATCTTTTCTTCCTGCAATGTTTAACTAGCGTATTTTTCATCCCTTGTAGTGTAGTAATCTCTAGATCAGAGGTCCTCAAACTATGGCCCGTGGGCCACATGCAAATACAAATATTGTATTTGTTCCCGTTTTGTTTTTTTACTTCAAAATAAGATATGTGCAGTGTGCATAGGAATTTTTTCATAGTTTTTTTTTTAAACTATAGTCCGGCCCTCCAACGGTCTGAGGGACAGTGAACTGGCCCCCTGTTTAAAAAGTTTGAGGACCCCTGCTCTAGATGTTCTATTTGGATTATTTCAGACTTCTATATTCCACAGAACTCTGTGAACATATGGAATATAGTTTTATTGTCTTTTTAAAACATCTGTGTCAAATCTGTGTCAATCCTAGGTATGTTTTGATAGACTGACTCCACCCCCCCATCCATGGATTATATTTACTTCTTTGCATGCTTGTGTTTTTTTTTTTTTTAATTAAATGGCATACATTGTGAATTTTACACTTTTGGGTGCTGAATATTTTGTATTCTCAGATGCAGTAAATTTACTTGAAAGTACTTTAATCCTTTCATGTTTTGCTTTTAAACTTCATCAGAAGGCAGCAATGTCTATTCTAGGATTAAATATTGCCTACTACTGAGGCAGGACCTTTCTGTTTATTTCACCCATACCCCATGAATTATAAAATTTGCTTCTAATCTGCCTGGTGGGAAGAGACTCTATTCTTAGCCCTTTTACAAGTGTTGGGCTCTGTTGTCTCCAATTTTTGAAATGGTTATTTCCCTAGCCATGGGTAGTTTCATCACATGCATGTCCTAATCAATATTCTTCAGAACACTCAGGAGGGTCGCTCTGTAGCTCTCGGAGGTTCTTTCTTGCAAAGCTGTGTCCTGCTTTATTTGTTTGCCTCTTAGAGTTCTCTGAACTTCTGGAAATTGTGGATTGTTTTTTATTAGTATTAGAATATTTTCAGCTATTTCCTCTGACTCATTCTATTCTCTTTTGTTTCCAGGATTCCAATTACTTTTATATTAGGCTACTTAATATTGCCTTACTAGTATATCTTCTTCATGCTTTTATAATGATAATGATTGATGATGGTTTTCACTCTTTTTTTTCTCCTTTTGATTCAGTTTAAGTAATGCCTGTGGATGTATCTTCAAATTTAATGATTTATTCTCAGCTGCATTCTTGCTGCTGGTAACCTGTCATGCACTGTCAGGCACGGCTATAGGGTTAAGCCTCGGACTGACCTGTTGGCAAAGCCACAAACAAGTCCCAGCTTAGAGGGCACAGTCCTCTTAGCATAATTAGGCTTGACCTTATGATGCTCCCTAGATCCTTCCTAGGTAACTAATGGGCTGTGGGAGGTGCAGCAACTGCTGCCAAAATAAGTGAAACTCACAAGAACATTGTAACTATGGTGACCACTACCTTGTTTACCTCTGGCTATAAAATAAAGGCTCAGCTTGCCTCTGGGTCTCTCTCTGTGGCCTCAGCCAGGCACAGGAAGATCCACCTGGACCCAGATTATTCTCTCTGTCATTTCTCCATCCTTTCACCACCCTCACTCAGGCTTGCGAACCCTTGGCTGAGCTGGCTTGGCCCAATGCACATCTTATATTTTTGTTTTCATCACTTAATTCTTTAGTATATTAACTAAAATTATTTTAATGTTATTGTTTGATAATTAAAAATCTTATGTCATAAGTATATATTTCAAATGAATAGCATGATATAGTCAGTGTTTCTGATACAACTAATGTGAAAAATTAAACAAACCCTCAAATGTATAGTGCAACAATTTGTGTTCTAAAATGGCACTAAGTAGAATTTCTACAATAATGAAAAATTTTACTTTGTGAGTCAGCCATGTATATCTAGATAGCATTTGAAATGTGGCTAGTGCAACTGAGAAACTAAATTTTATTCTATTTTAATTAAATTTAGGTAGCCACATTGAGCTGGTGGTTACCATATTATCATTATTCTAGAATTTATCAAATCAAACATATTCTTTCAATTTTCTATTAAAGGAAATAGTATAATGCAGCACGCATTGTGCCATTATGCACTGGGCTATACATAAATAAAATGTTATAAAGCTCTTAATAAACTCATTAGATAAAGGGTCAGTCTAGATGTGTTCATAACTAAGACTTTGTCAAGCATAAGCAATAATCTTTCATGTATATATCAAGAGACATTGATAACTACTGACAAACTATTTTTTCATAATAAAGAAAGACAGATTACACAAAAGTTCAGACAATCAAATACTTTAGTTATCAGTATTATTCCTAGAATAAGGGGTCCCTGGAATCTCTAGGGTATTATGGATTTATTCTCCTATAAAATGAAATATACTTACATTTACAAAGCGTGATTACTTAAAATAAAGGGATACACTTATTTTATCCCTGTACTCCATTTTATCATTTTTATAAATATTGTCATTGTCTAATATAAAGAGGTCAAAATTGGAAATTAGAAATGGACATCTTGGCTTATTGTGCACCTGTCTTGAGCATCAATTGTTTGAGTGATATTGTTCTCTCCTGTAAATTGGAGATAATGATCTACCTCACACAATTGCTGATAGTGCAAAGGAACTAGAAATATTTCAAGGATTATGATTTCTTCTTTTTTTTCAGCTCAAAAGAAGCCCCAGAATTCTGAAATTACAACTCAATATAAACACTGACAATAACAAATGTTTACTTTTATTTGTGTATATTATGTGCATAGTACAAAATATCACATATACATTTTAATTACAAAAACTAACATCTACATGACATTACCTCCAAAATACATGACCAAATCTCACTAAAGTAGCTTCCTTTTTAATCATTTATACGAGAAAATGTAGGATAGTATGATATAATTCAGATGGCCATGATCTGAATCTAGTTATCATTTTGCAGGTTTGCCCCATTCACCCCCTACTGTTCCCCTGCATTATTCCAACTAGATGAGGTGGTGTACATACTACTGGTAATTCAGCGAGCTGATAATGGATGCATACCACTTTAACATTACAGCAGGGAGTCCTTGTCTTGCCTTTTCAGTTCATAGCATTGTTACTCAATGTAACACCAATTAACACTTAAGTGATAGAGTTTCAGTTTCTAGGTAAAAACTGGAAATCTGTCTTTCGTGCCTCTGAACTGCAGCCTGTGCAGTTATGATATTTAATCAGCTGAAAGCCCAGGGCATGCACTTGTAGTTATGTTATTATTTATAATTGAGTGCAGTACTGCTGCTGTGCCAAACCTTACTGGCATCGTTTGTATAGGATTTAATGGTTTCTGGTACTGCTCCTAGCTCCTCACTCACCAGGCTATCCTGCTATAATGTGGCAGAGTATTTTAAATGAATTGTTTGTGACTAAAGTCAATGGGGGTGGGGAAATAGTAGGGGAAATTGAGACAGAATAATTAATTTTCAAACATAGGCGTGACCCTGTTCCAATCCTGGCCAGTTTTCAAACTCACAAATATAATGACTCAAAAGGGGATAAATAGTAAAGCCCAGAAGAGGAAAAAGTGTAATAAATCAGATATCCATTTTGAAGTTTAAAAAGACTTTAGAATCTGGTCTAATTTTACACACAGTGCCAATGATATGCAAATGAGAAAAGATATCAGATTCACAAAACATATTCTAGAAACCTAGTTTTCTGAGTGCTAATGTACTAACCATTGGCTATATTCACAACAGGGCTGCTGGACTACTGCTAGCATGGAAATTGGCATCACTGCTATTACAATGTACATTTTACACAATGACAAACAATATTACAATACAATAGTGCCTGAAATAGACCTGCACAAGTTTCTCTCAGGAAAC
Source organism: Myotis lucifugus (assembly GCF_000147115.1). Taxonomy (NCBI): domain Eukaryota; kingdom Metazoa; phylum Chordata; class Mammalia; order Chiroptera; family Vespertilionidae; genus Myotis; species Myotis lucifugus. The sequence continues at coordinate 2,806 of NW_005874033.1, read as the reverse complement.
TTGCATGAAATCCTTAGGCTATCATATCTTTATGGAAACACTATAGGACAGTTTTAATTAGACAAATATATAGGCCACTATGTAGGTAAATGCACAATTATAATAATTTTATGTTTTGTGACTTCTTCCAATATCTTTCCACTGATTTTTCTATTCAAATCCTCATTTTATTATCCAAATGTGGATCTGATTATTTATTGATGTCTCAAAAAAAGCAAAATTTGTGAAATATCTACTATGTGCTAAACTGTAGCCAATATTTTAGTGATGCAGCTTTAAACAAGATAAACTCAGATTTAGCCAAGCAAATTCCACTGTTACAAACACTGTCTTCGTGGAGTTTATATAAAACTCCATTTTTGCTACTGCAATGGTCTTTCTATGAACAAAAAGCCGCTATTTTTAGAGTAGCTGCTGGTTAAAGCCATATAATGCAAGCATGTCAAAAACATTTTAATAAAAATTTTGTATCCTAGTTGGTTTGGCTCGATGGATAGAGCGTCGGCCTGTGGACTGAAGGGTCCCAGGTTTGATTCTGGTCAAGGGCACATGTCTGGGTTGTTGGCTCAATCCCCAGTATGGGGTATGCATGAGATAGCCAATCAATGATTCTCTCTCTCATCTTTGATATTTCTATCTCTCTCTCCCTCTCCCTTCCTCTCTGAAATTAATAAAAATATATTTAAAAATTTGTAACTTAATTTTTACAATATCTTGTTATGCATAATATTCTATAATAATAAAAGAGTAATATGCTACTTAGGCCTTACAGCCGAACGACTTCCGGGTGTCATTCCGGACGACCTTCCAGAATGACCAGTGGGCATGGGATGGGGCCAGCAAGCCTTCTCCGCCAAGCCAGCCATGGCGGTCCCAGGGACCCCCTTTCCACAGAGGTGGCCAGAGAGGCAGTGGTGCGGGCCCGGCCTGGTGCCATGCCACCACAGAGGCAGGAGGACAGGGGGCAGCGCGGTCCTGGAGCCTCCGCAGAAGCTGCACAGGGTGCCACTGCGGTGCCTCAAACTCCCATAGCCCCTCCCCCAGTCGGCCTGGCCCCAGATTGCCCCTCCCACTAATGGGTGGGGGTGGGGCGAGCGCTAAGAAGCAGCGAGAGCCTGGCTTCTGGTTGAGCCACACTCTTCCCCCCCACACCTGCTCAGCCAGAAGCCGGGCTCACGGCTGGAGAGGACAGCGGAGGTGGTGTGAGCCTCTCCGCATCCATGGCAGGCGGGTGTTAAGGAGCAAGGGGTCCTGGACTGCAAGAGCCCCTGACTGCAAGAGGGATGTCTGAGTTTCAGCTTAGGCCCGAACCCCGGGGGGTCCGGGACTGTGAGCGGGCACAGGCTGGGCTGAAGGTCCCTCCCCACCCCCCAGTGCACGATTTCGTGCACCGGGCCTCTAGTTATTAATAATGATCTACAAAGTTTGCTAAGGACTGATTATTATAATCATCTTGCATTCATTTTCCTTACATGCCTTACTTGCAGGCACACCATTTCTCTCCACTAATACTAGCAGGGAATATTTTAGCAGCCAATTGCCTCCTCATTAGTCTTGGACTGACTTGTTTGGTATGCGCAACAGGAAATATTTCGCTTTCGGAGAACAAGAAAAATAGGTTTATTTGCATTACACTCATTAATTTATGAAGTTATTCAGTGTCTGGTAAGTTAATGTTCAAGAAAAAAACATTAATTTTTATTAAAGTGTTTTATTATTTTATGTTAATGATTACTCATTTATTTCAGACCTTTGTATTCATCATGTCTCTATTGAAATAAACCTACGTTTCTATGAAAATTGAAGCTTTTGTTTTTTGTGGCCCACATAAACTTAAACCTTGTTTATTTGGCCAGTGTTAGCTTTTGAGTTTAAGGGATATTATCATTCTCCCTTCCAAAGATATGCAAATGCAATAAGGAATCACTAACTAGAACCAGATTTATTAGTATAAAAATTTACACATAAATGTTCTGGTATCTTGACAAACTATGGCCAAAAGACAATCTAACCTCCATCTTTTGTGCTTACCAACTTTTTCCTAAATTTTGAGACTGATATCTATGGTAAGAGACTGTGATTTTTGCTACTGCAATGGTCTTTCTATGAACAAAAAGCTGCTGTTTTTAGAGTAGCTGCTGGTTATATCCTGGAGCAGTGATTTAAAAAAAAAAAAGGTAACATAATTAAGTTTATTCATCTATTCTTTTAAATCTAGTTATCATTTTGCAGGTTTATACCATTCACACAAAGTTAGCAACACACAAACTAGGATAACAACAAACTTGTATAGTACATCTGTGAGGATCAAATGAATTTAGATATGAATATCCCCTTCATGTTTCCTGGGACATTATAGATACTTTTAAATATATTAGCTTCTTATATTACTTCTATCAGTGAGCAAACACATTATGTGGGGACCTACATTTGTTTACCCTAATGGCACAGAAAAGGAAAACAATTCTCATGGGTTGAGAGTAGATGAGCTAATAATTGAAGGATTATTTTATAATTTCAGAGATAATTAATTGCAAAGTAGTTTACTCTTTTTAAAGTACTAAGAATTATGTGATACAAATATTAGCTTTTCATTTATTTAAGTGATTAAATATATTTCCCTGTGAATTAATAAGATAGTAAATCTAATTCAAAATGTTTATAATTATATTCAGTGTTTCATCCTTACCTTCAACATGAACAATGAATTAACAGGAAATTAACTTTGTTTTTAATGACTTGAAATTTTAGGATGGGCATAAAAGATAAACTTTGTTAGAATGGATGAAATAAGTAATCATCATGA
>NW_005874032.1:15097-20345 GCF_000147115.1 Myotis lucifugus | reverse complement strand
CTGCTGGACTACTGCCTGGCGCGGCGCACGCCGGTGGCCCTGGGCATCGCCGCGCTGCTGGTGCAGCGGAGCTGGCCCCACCTGCTGCGGTTCGAGCTGTGGTGCCAGCAGCCGGGTGCGGGGCCTCGCCTGAAGGAGGGCCTGGCGGACGTCCTGCCCCTGCTGCACAGCTACCTCCAGCGCCGGACCAGGGGCGCCCCACGCGCCCAGCAGCAGGTACGGGAGGCGGCGTGGAGTCGGGCGGCGGGTCCCCCTGTGAGCGCCGGACTCCGTGTGCTGGGGTGGTCAGCTCCCTTCCCCAGGTCTGACCGGCTCTGAGAGGGAGAAAGACGAGAAATGCTCCCTCAGCAGCCCCCCCGCCCCTGACCTTATGGCTGGAGGAGTCACCCCTACACAGCTCCCCTCAACCTTGAGCTACCACGTGAAGCAGGGCCACCAAGGAGGACCAGTGTCAGGCCACCCGTGGGACCTCGGCCCTCACGAGATTCCGTGAGCTCGTCCACGCGGCTCCACACACCCTCCCATGTGACCACCTCCCTGTGTCCGCCCCAGTGTCCTCTGCTGTCGTCCCGATCCTGAGGAAGGCCCTGTGGAGGCGGCTGCAGACCCGGCTCCTCGGTGCTGACGGGCCCTTGGAGGCTGGGCTGCATCCAGAGGTCCTGGCCCAGCTGGTCCCGTTCGCCAGAGCCAAGGACCTGGGTGTCCTCAAGGACCGTCTGCCCAGCTCGCTCCAGACTCCAGACGGTCACAAGAGGTGCGAAGGCTGGGGGTCTGGGGGCTGCTCCCTGGGCCGCGCCCGCTGGTGAGGCCCTCGGTGCTGTTGTGCCATCACCATTCCGGGGGAAGCCCTTTCCTGACGAACTTCCAGCCATCCTGCTGGCGGGCTCTGACCCCTCTGCACCGGGCTCTCCCCCCAGGGACAGGGGCAATGTCTGACGTGTTATTACAACAGGGGGCGGGGCAGCCAAAGGGTGGAATCCAAGGAGATCCCCCCCCCTTTCCCCCGCCCCCCCCCCCCCCCCCTCCGCAAGGAAGAAGGATCTGGTGGAAATGTCATTGTCGGGAGGTTAGACAACCTGACCTGGACGGCATCGGGGCAGGTGCCCTTCCTTTCTCTGGCTGCTCTGTGGTTCCCCAGCCGTGAGAGCGTTGGCCCTTACACAAAAATAAACTCAAAATGGATAAAGGACTTAAATATACGACGGAAAACCATAAAAATACTAGAAGAATCCAAAGGCAACAAAATCTCAGACATATGCCGAAGCAATTTCTTCACCGATACAGCTCCTAGGGCATTGGAAACTAAAGAGAAAATAAACAAATGGGACCACATCAAAATAAAAAGCTTCTGCACAGCAAAAGAAACCATCAACAAAACAACGAGGGCGCTGGCCCATCCTCGGGATCAGACGAGGGCAGGAGGCGGCTGTGGCCCTGTGCTTGGGTAGCACAGGGAGCGGCGCTCGGGGCGTGCGGCCCATTGTCACGCCGGGTTGTCCTTAAAGCTGGGCTGTAGGCCACCGCCTCTGACCCTGAGACCTGTCTTCTGCTGCAGCTGGATCGTGGCCGACGCCGTCTCTGGCCGCGCTGGAGGGGGCGGAAGCAGAACTGCGCGCCTGGAGAGAGAAGCTGCTGGAGTGCTGTGTGAAGTGGCTGGTCGGGTCCTTCGGCGGCCGGGAGCCAGGCCAGGACGGAGCCCGGGGCCAGGAGGAGCAGATGCTGCTGCGGCTCCGCCAGCTGCTGGTGGGTGTGCTGCCTTTGCTGAGGTCTGGGTGGTAGTCCAGGGACAGGGCGATCGGCCCAGGGGCACAGCGCACGCTCCCGGGGCCTGACCGGGACCCTGTCTGGGAGGCCGCGTGGCAGGTGGGCTTCAGCGGGCACGTTGCTGCATCTTCTGAGACTGTCTGGCTTTTCCTTCTTGCTTCGTCTGTCAGGAAAGTGACTCCTGTGGACCTTTGAAGATGAGACCAACCTTGGGTTCCGGGGCTGCGGGGCGTTACTTCTCCTCCCGCTTTAATTTTTAGAAGTTGTTGGATTTGATGTGCCAGTGTTTTATTAAGAACTTTTGCATCTGTGTGCGTGAGGGTAGTTTTAATTTGAACTTCATGCAGTGTCCTTGTGTGGATTTAGGATCAGGTGGCACTGCCCTCAGCGTGGGTTGAGAAGAGTCCCGATGGGTGTAAAACCCTAGGTTTTCCGTTTTCCTGAGCATTTTAAAGGTGCTGCTTTCCTGTCCTTGGCGTGCGTTGTTTCTGATGAGACAGTTGTTGTTCCTGTTTTTGTTCCTTGTAAAGTACACCCTTTTCTCTGGCTGCTTTTGGGGTTTTTTCTTTACAGCAGTCACAGCACCTGGAGCATGAGGTGCCTTAGTTAGTTTTCTTCGTTTCCTGTGCTTTGAGTTCAAGGAGCTTGTTGTCTCTGTGAGTTTGGAGTTTCTATAAAATTCGGAAATATTCAGCTATTTCGGGCCATTATCTCCTTCTATTGAAGAGTGGGGTTTTTTAATGTTACGTTTTTACATGGAGGTGATTAGCGTTCTGAAAGCTGACATAGGAGTGAGTTCTCAGGGCACAGTGAACATCCCTTTAAAAGTTATAGACGCTTACGTGTGTGTATAGACATGGAGGTTAGGTGAGTGGTCGTACGCTCGGAGGTCAGAGACCGAGCAGTGTGTCTGCGTCCTGGGCCTGGGCCCTCACAGCCTGCATTCCAGCCTGGACCCGTGTGTGATGGGCTGTGGGTGTCAGGCTGGCTCCCAGGCCCCCGATGGCAGAACCAGGGACGAGGAGGAGCGGGCGGGGCCACGGCCACCACCACCATGGGCATCCCTGTGCGGCCATCACCCGCCCAGCAGGCTGGCTCGGTGCCTGAGTGACAGGCTCTGCTCTCAGGGGTTTGAGTCCTCGAGGCCTGCTTCCTCCCCACCCCCTCCGCCCCCCCGTTTTACTGTCTCTCTCTCTTTTCCTTTCTAATAGACCTTTTTATTTCCCAGAGCAGTTTTAGATTCACAGTAAAACTGAGTGAAAAGTGCAGAGGTCCCCATACACCCCCTGCCCCCCGAGCACACACAGCCTCCCCCACCATCAGCACCCACGCCAGCCCTTTTCTTGTCATTGGAATACATTTTCTTTATTTGATATTGATTTTGGAGAGAGACAGACAACGTTGGTTTGTTGTCCCGCTCGTGTGTGCACTCATGGGTTGGTTCTCGTGTGCCCTGACGGGGACCCAGCACGCGGCCTTGGCGTTGGGGCGGTGCTCTAACCATCGGCGCTCCCCGAGGGGCCTGGAGTGTATTCTCAGGTCGTGAGGTGTAAGCTCTAAGGTGCACAGTTCGTGTTGACAGATACACGTCCCTGGTGCCCACACTCGCGCCACGATTTCCGTCCTCCCAGAAAGTCCCGGTGTCCTAGCCGGTCCCTCCCTGCAGAGCAGCCACTCCTCTGACGTCACGGGAGAGCACCCGGGAGATTTTCTCCACGTTGGTGGCTGGGACCCGCCCTGGCCCTGCGGGTGGAGGCGTGGAGCTCCCGGGTGGATGTTGTCACGTGTGTAAGCAGCCGGGGTGGGGCCGTGTGCAGTGAATCCAGTGCTGGCTGGAGCGGCAGAGGGACAGCAGCCGCACCGTGGGGGGCGTTCCCTTTGCTCCTGGGTGAGCCTGGGGTGCGGTACAGGGTCCCTCCTCATGTGAAACAGCCTCACAAACCCCGTGCGACAAGGAGCATGTTGTGGGCCTGTTTAGGGAGCAGCTCAAGTTTAAGTTCCATGTCTGGTTCCCCCGGGTGTTTCCTGTCTGTTCCTCGCTGTCTTCACAGAGCTCAGCTGATGAAGTGGGGCCTGGGGATTGGCAGCAGTTTGTGAAGACGGGACTCAAGTAAGTCGATGGCTTTTTTCTCCTCTCCATCCTCACCCGCGGGCGTTTTTGTTGGTTTTGGAGCGCGGGGGGAAGGGACAGGGAGAGAGGAACGTCGACGTGAGAGGGAAACATCAGTCGGTTGCTTTCCTGACGGGCAGCCGGACCTCTGGCCCTTCTGCGCTTGTGACGATGCTCCGACCGCTGAGCCGCACTGGCGGGTGGTGTGTGTCCTGGGGCGAATGTCTGGTGACGCAGGGCAGCTGCTGGTCCCGTCTCAGGGACACGGTGTGTAGCGCAAGGTTGCAGGCCGCCCGCGGCGCCGCGTGCTGTGAGAATGGCGAGAGGCAGCCTCTGGGCCGGGAAATGCTGTTAGAGAAGCAGGAGCGTGGAGACCGCTGGCCGCGGCCTGTGTTGTCCTGCTGTCCTCCCGCCCTTGCCCGCCGTGTCCCGCTGAGGTGGAGCCTGCCGTGGCCACACGTGTGTTCGTACCGGTCACGTCACTGTGTCCCTGAACAACAGTGCCCGTGTGGGTCCCTGCTGTTACCTCAATGTCCCCGTTACCCGTGTGGACCCGGGGCCTCACGTCTCGGCTGCACCAGTTACTGTTGGAGGTGGACAGCGTCTCCCGCCCTCCCCGCTGTGGCTGCTGCCTCGGGGCCCACGCGCCAGGTTTCCTCGGGGAGGCGCGCACCGGCGGCCGGTGTGGGCACCGCTGCAGCCCGGGCCCAGGGCTGGGCCGACGGAGCGGGGGTGGGGAGCTCCTCCCTCCCCGCACCCCACGTCCTCGCTGACGTCCTCCCTGACGTGATCGAGCGGACTCTGATCCTGGCGACCCGGCGCCCGGAGCCGTGCCATGGGCTGCGGCCCTCGCTCCCGGCTGTTCCCCTTGACACAGACGCTTTCCCACGAGCAGAGGAGCGAGTGGCGGGTCACAGGCTGGAGGCCGCGAGCTCCAGCACGCGTGGCGGCGTCTGTCCGCCTGTGGTGGGATGTTTCTAGAACGCCCACTGCATGTCACGTGGCTTAGTGTTCACCTGTGACCGGAACCTCCTGTCCTGGAGCAGGAGGCCCTCGGGGGATTGAGAGGCTTCATAAAAGGCCCGGAGACGTGTTTTCTGTTTCCTGGGAAGTGAAGTTCCCTTAGGAAGCTCTTTCCCCTCCGATGCTGCCTCCCAGGCACCGGTATCAGGACCCCGCGTTCCTGAGGGCGCTCCACGCCGCCGTGCAGCTCCTGTACCGGCCCGACAGCCCCGTGCGCGCGAGCCTGGTCCCGCTCCCCGTGGTCCACATGATGCTGGCCCAGCACTCCCTGTTCCTGCCCACCCTGCTGGCGTCCGGGAGGAGGGAGCCCCCGACGGCCAGGTGAAAGGTGAGAGACCGCCCCCCCCCCCC
>NW_005874032.1:11346-13600 GCF_000147115.1 Myotis lucifugus | reverse complement strand
AAAGTTTTAGGAAGGCCCTCCATTGTCAATTTCTTTCCCACGGGGGCCTGGTACTCCGTGAACCCCGGTCCACAGAACACAGGACTCTCCCCACCCCCCCCACCCCCCGGCCCGGGGGGTTTCTAGGGGGCCCTGAACCGTCTTCTCCTACCCCCGACAAGTTGCTCCTGTGGGCTTACCCCGATTTCTCTCCCCCCCCCCCGCCCCCCCACCCAGAGGCTGCTGTGGGGCCCCTGACCCCGTGTTATCCTCCCCCCCCCCAGGGTCTTGCTGTGGGGCCCTGACCCCGTGATCTCCTCCCCCCACCCAGGGTGCTGCTGTGGGGCCCTAACCCCGTTCTATCCCCCCCCCCCGCCCCCCCCCCCCAGGGTGCTGCTGTGGGGCCCGGCGGCCGTGGAGCACCACAAGACGAGCCGCAGCCTGGGCAAGTCGCTGTGGCAGCAGCCGAGCGCCGGGGACATCCTCCGCCTGCTGGACCGCGACCAGATGATGAAGACCATCCTCCACTTCCCCCAGAACCGGAGGCTGCTGCCCCCTGAGGTGCGGGGGGCCGGGCAGAGCCACCAGGGAGCACACACGGGCGGGGGTGGGGGGCCCTCCGAGGGCTCCACTGTACCCTCAGCTGTAGAGGCCTGAAGTACAGGCTGTTTCCTGTTAACTTCTTACTGGGTCACACGTCAGCCACATACACAGGCCCCCTACAACCACCCGGGGCCCCGAATACCCACCCAGGACCCCCTATACCCTCCCAGGGACCCCTATACTCACCCAGGGACCCCTATACCCACCCAGGGACCCCTATACCCACCCAGGGACCCCTATACTCACACAGGGCCCCAAATACCCACCTAGGGCTCCCTATATCCACCCAGGGCCCCAAATACCCACCCGGAGCCCCATATATCCACCACAGTTATCAGCACTTGTTTCGCTTATAACTTGTCCCCAAAGATCATATTCAGATACAAGCACTAGTTGTTACAGAATCATTTCAATGCTCTCGGATGTTCCGGGCAGTTTGGACTCGGATGGTGGGTGAGCGCCCCCTGGTGTTACACATAAGAGTGGGGACAGGACACACACCTCTGTTTCGGGCTCTCACAGGACACACAGGACCCGATATTCAGGGACGGGAGCCCCGGTGACCTCGATGGCCTGTACGACCCCTGCTTTCTGCTCCACCTCTTCAGTGAGCTGACCCGGCCAGGTAACCGCAGCTGGGGTGCCCGCGGGGCCCAGGGGCTGGGGTGGGGGTGCCCGCGGGGCCCAGGGGCAGGTTTCTCACCGCAGCTGTCCCTGTGCAGCTTATTAGGAAGCTCTCCACTGTCTTCTCACCTTTCATGCCAGTGAGTTTCAGCAAAGTGACAGCTAATGTTTCAGATACACAGGGACTTTTAAAAATACGTGTATTTTTTTGTTTCAGAAAGGAAGGGAGAGGGAGAGAGAGAGAAACATTAATGAGAGAGAATCACTGATCAGCTGCCTCCTGCACGCCCCTAGTGGGGATCGAGCCCACAACCCGGGCATGTGCCCTGACCAGGAATTGAGCCGTGACCTCCTGGTTCATAGCTGGACGCTCAACCACTGGTCCACGCTGGCCGGGCTACAGTGATTTGAAAAACAAAAAGCACAGCTCTAGCTGGGTTTGCTCAGTGGATAGAGCATCAGCCTGCGGGCTGAAAGGTCCGGGTTCGATTCTGGCCAAGGGCACAGGCCCAGGTTGTGGGCTCGTTCCCCAGGGGGGGCGTGCAGGAGGCGGCTGATCAATGACTCTCTCTCATCATTGATGTTTTTCTCTCCTTCTCCCTTCCTCTCTGAAATCAATAAGTATATATTTTTAGACACATAATTCTATAACGTCCCTCCGTCCTGGACATTGATCCTGATTCTCAGCGACAGGGCCTTTTCTGAGGTCTCCCCGGGGAGCCGTCAGCCACCCACAGGTCTTACCTTGGGAAGGAGGGAGCCACGGAGCTTGGTTCTGGCTGTTACGTGTGTGTTTGGAATTGCATTTCGTGTCCAGTGGCCTGAGGGTGGGGTCTCGGTGGCTGGGTGCAGAGAGACAGGAAGGAAAGGGGCCTGTCTGCTCACCCGGCCCGGCCAGCGGGTGTGGCCGCGGCTCCCCAGGCTCCTCCCCGCCGAGGACGTGCAGGTGTGTCAGCGACCGAGACCCGCTGTTTGTCCTGATTCTCCCTTTTCCAACTTGAAATTGTCTCCATTGTAACGGATGGCTGCTCCCCCTGATGCCCACAGA
>NW_005874032.1:0-10583 GCF_000147115.1 Myotis lucifugus | reverse complement strand
AGGAAGCAGGTGTCGGGGAGGGAAGCACGGCAGGGAAGGCGAAGCTGGACAGACAGACGCCCGCCCAGCACCGTGGCCAGGCTGGCGAGGCTCGCGGCCGAGTGGAGTCCTGGCCTTTTCCTCACGTGAAGAACGTGCCGCTCCTTCGGCAGTCGCCCTGGTGAAGAAGGCCGCGTGGGCCGCGTACAAACAAGTGTTCACTGAAGCGAGGCGCGTGGACACCCACGGGTCGCGCGTGTGTGTGTGTGTGTGTGTGTGGCCAGCGTCTGGGTGGACGCACCGCTGGACCCGGGGCGGGACGTGCTCTCAGCCCCTGGGCTTCCTGAGCGTCCCTCCCAGCGGAGCCCCGCTCCCGGGAGCTGAGCCCGCATCAGCCCCGTCTTCCCATCGCGTGCGGGGCTCGGCAGGGCCGCGTGCAGCGGGGCCCTTCCCCGGCACCTGCCCACTCCCGCCGGGCCGCCCGTTGCCACCGGGTCCGGTGCAGCCCGAACGACTGCGACTCGACGTCAGGTGGACGGTTAGTGTTTGTGTGTCTCCGTCTTCAGAGGAACAGTCACAGCCGCACCCGCCTCCGCGAAGGCAGGAGCCGCTTTCTCATCGCTCCCGGCGGCTGTGCCGCGCAGCGGGCTGTGGGCTGGCAGGGACCGAGGCTTTCCCACAGCCAGCGCTGCCCCGCAGAGCTGGCTGAACCTTCAGCTTCGTTCACACACGTCAGGCCAGAGCGGGCTGCGCGGTCCCAGCCTCGCCGCCAGCCCCGGCGCACAGGTGCCTGCACCCCCCGCGGTGAGCCTGCCACCAGGCCGCCCCCAGAAGACTGAGCGGCGTGAGGAGAGGTCTTCCCGCCGCACCGTGCAAAAGCCACAAAGCGGTGCTGCTGATTGGATCCGGAGCGCCGGGATCTGAGGATCCGGGGATCGGTGACCAGGGCCTGGAGCAGCGCCGTCACTGCTGCGCAGCGGCCTGTGGACTCAGCAGCCCAGGGCCTTGCTCCAGAACGACAGGGAAGAGCACAGAGCACAGCACGGCCTTCCTCCCGACACGTGGGGACCCGCTGTCTCGGGAAGGTCATGACCACTGAAGTGCCCGCCCGCTGGCAGTGAGCGAGCGAGTGTCAATCCCAGAGGGACCCACCCGCTGTGCTAGCCGACAGGTCACACGTGCGCCTGGAGCACCTCTCCCCCGGGCGCTGCATTTACTCCCGTCCATGCCTCGCAGGCTCTGGGGCTGCTTCCCTCCCGTCGGGAAGAGGCCTGGTTAACCGTGACCTCCTGCTGGAGCCCAGGGGTCTGAGTGCCCTTCGTCCTTCACTTCTCACCTGCCCGCGGCGCTGGAGTGGTTTCCTGTGGGCAGAGGCACTGGGTTCTGCTTGTTTATCTGATCTCACCACCTCTGCCTCTTAATTGGAATGTATATGTCACTTCCATTTAATGTGATTGTTGATACAACTGTATTTTCCTGGGCTTTTAGCTACAGTGTGTGTTGCTTTAGGGTTTATGCTACTAATCAATTTATGGCAGTTTCTAGCACACGTACCTGACGTTGGTGGGCAGCAAAGAACATTTAATTCACGTGTCACACAGCATCGTGGAATCGTGTGCACGCGTGTGTAATTCATGCTGTTCCACTTCCCGTAGAGCTTGTGGTGGATTGCCGAAAGTTTGTGGATTCGAACGCTCTGGGCCTGACCGCCGCGGCCCTCAGCAGCTATGACCCCCAGATGCGAGCCGCCGCCTACTCCGTGCTGGCGGCCTACTACTCGCACGTGGAGGGGGCCCGGTTCCGAGAGCAGCCCCAGGTGAGTGACCGAGGCTGCGCTCCGCCTGGTCTGCAGGCTGAGTTGCCGGGGGACCTCTGTCCCTCCTGCGGGGCCTGCGGGCAGCTGGACGGGTCGCCCCTTACACACACTCCCGTGTCGTGGACGGGCAAAGCGGCTCGGTTTCCTCTGGCTCTTCCTTTGGTTTAAACTCGGTGTGTAAGGCGGCTGTTGTCCAGCCACGGTGCCCGGGGGCAGGACAGGAGCAGGTTGGATGGTCAGGCCTGGAGCCAGGGCTCTCTCTGCCCTCGGCCAAGCAGGCACCCGCAGGGCTGTGCTTGAGGCTGCGCAGGGCCAGGCTGGCTCCGGGTCCGCAGATGCTCTCTCCTCCTGCTTCCAGGTGCTCTACCTGCTGGATGTCGTGCGGAACGGGATCCGCACTCAGAACATGAGGCTCACCTTCACCTTGGCGCTCTTCGTGGCCAAAGCAGCCCTGCAGATTCTGAAGCCAGGTACCAGGGGTGAGGGTGAGGCAGGATGGGAACGTGGAGGCTGAGCAGGGTCCGCCACGAGGGAGGGACGACGGCCAGGGATCCCCCGGGGCCTCGGGCCGACAGGAGAGCTGGTGGCTGCGAGGAGGCGCTGTAGGGCCCCTGTGGGACCAAATCCAGGAAGACTGAGTGAGAGGCCGGTGCAGGGTGCCCAGGTCAGACCTGCGGTCACGGGGTCGCTGAAGGCGGAGTCTGACCCGAGGGTGGGAAGCGGCAGGGGAGGAGGTGTCTGCCCACGTCACCTGCTGCCTTCTGGACCAGTGGCCCTGGGCGTCTGGCCTCGTTACTGGGAGCCGGTGGTGGGTGCTGGCCCTGCACGGTCTGTGGGACCTGGTCCACTCCGCCCAGGCTGGTTGGCATTTCTGCAGGAACAATGACAGGGCCGGGGTGGGGGATGAGGTCCCTGCAGTGGTTTCTGAGCCCCAAGAAGCTTGTGTGCAGTGTAGATCCAGCGTCTGGCTGCACTCCGTGCTCGAGAGCCAGTAGCCGGGATGCGAGGGCAGCGCCCGCAGGCGGGGTCCGTGTCTGCCCGCGGGCCCGGTGTGAGCGCCCCTCTGCCCTGTCCAGAGGAGCACATGTACCTGAAGATCAACAAGTTCCTGCTGTCGCACGAGGACCTGAACATGAGCAAGGTCCCCGGCTTCTTCCAGTTCTTCTACAGCTCGGACTTCCAGGTGAGCCCGCGGCCCCGCACGGCGTCCCAGCCTGTGGCCGCGACGCGCAGGCTGTGCCGTGTGAGCAGGCCGGGCCGGCGCTCGGTCCCGCGGGCTGCGTGGGGGAGTGGGCATCGTCCATGGCTCATCTCTCGCAGCCTCAGTCTGCGCTTGGTGGCGCTCTCGTCACTGTCTCTTCCTGTGTCTCGGGGTCAAGGTCACGCGCGTTCATAGGGCCGCTGCCCCTGTCCTCCGAGTGGAAGGTGATGGGAGGGTTTCAGTCAGAAGCGGGGGGCCGGCTGCCCGGGGGCCCCACGTGAAGCGGAGGTGCAGCCGGCTCTGACGGGCGGGCGTTTGTCTCCGGCCGCAGCACAGCACCGAGCGGGAGTGGCTGTTCGGGCTCCTGCGGCAGGGCATGCGCGACAAGCACTGCTACGAGCTGTACGCCCGGCGCGGCGTCTTCCACGTGGTGCTCTCCTTCTTCAGCAGCCCGCTGTGCGACCCCGCCGCCCAGGTGGGTGCCCGTCCAGCCCTGCATCTGCCCCCAGTCCCTGCGCCCACCCCCCGTCCATGTGCCCTGGAAGGCCGAGGCTCTTTCTCTGGTTTTCCCTGGAAGGAAGCCATGTAACTCCTCACCCCGATGGGCATGGCCTCACCCCGACTCGCAGGAGGGTCGCAGTGGGTGTGGCTGCGTGGTGGGGGCGGGGGTGCAGGTCGACATTCAAGCTGCTCAGTGATCCTGAGCCTCGAGCTGCTGGGAGTTAGAAACAAGTCACCCGCAAGGAGGAGGAGCTGAGGCTGCGGCCCGGAGCCCCGGGTCCGCGTGGCCCCGAAGCTGCGGCCGTCAGCACTGGCGGGCTTCGTCCTGGGTTTCAGGGCTGGGTTCTGGAGATCCTGCAGAACGCCGCCCGCGACGCCAGGGCCGCCTATGAGCTCCTGCGGGACTACAGCCTCCTGACCTGGGTCCTGCACGCGCTGGAGGGCAGGTGAGCCCCGTGTGGGCGGGTTCTGGGAGGCCCCTGTCCTTGTCGTGCGGACGGCCGCCGCTCTGCATCCTCACGTGGGAGAGGGAGCGAGCTCTGGAGTCTCTCCTGTCACAGGGCACTAATCCCACTGCGGGCCCCACCCGCCTGACCTCACCTGAGCCCAGCGACAGCGACAGCCACGTGGGGTCAGGGTTTCCACAGGAACGGGGGAGGGGCGCAGTCAGTCCAGAGCTGATCTACTTCCTCACCGTCTCCTAATTGGAGGATGGCATCCCGTCCCAGACTGCACTTCTGCGAGGGACTTCCCCAGCTCACCTTGCTCTCATAGACTAGCCAGGGCGGCCAGGCCTGGTGCGTTCTCAGGAGCATTTTGTCATCTCTGAAGGAGTGCGTCTTGGCACTGGCTGGCAGACACTGCCTGGGGCGGCCGCGTGGCTGTTGGCTGTTGGCTGTTGGAAAGGGAGTTCTCAGGAAGCCAGCAGCAGGAGGGACTGCCGCCACCTCGTCCTCCGCCCCGGGGTCCGCCCCCTCGCAGGCGCCGGTGGGAGGGGGTGTGACTGAGCGGCTGTTCGTCCAGGTTCCTGGAGACGCAGCTGCTGTCCAGCATCATCGACCTGCTGCACACGCTGTGGGTGACCACCCTGGGGGGCAGAGGGGTGGAGGCGGACAGCACGCCCGGAACCCAGAAGCCCCCGAAGCTGCTGGCCCTGCACCTGGTCAACGAGTTCCTGTACGTCCTGCTCGCGCTGGCGAAGCACCTGAGGTACGCCCGCCACCCGCCTCCCTGGGGCCGAGGGTGACGCCAGGAAATCCCTGTCGTCGCTGTTTCCTCTCCCACGTCAGCCTCGCGGGTTCCTCGCGGGCTCCTCGCGGGCCTGGGAACTAAAGCCTGCTGGGCAGGTCCCTGGGCAGGAGCCCGTCCACTGACATCTGAGTCCAGCGTCGGGGGTCGTGTTGAAGAAAGGATGTGTCTCCATGACCTTGACCTAAGAAAGTGCCGGTCTTCCCCGACCTGCCTCCGCCGCCCGCTGCCCAGGCTCCTTGTCCATGCACCTCCTTGGGAGCGTCAGCATTTCTCACACACACACACACACACACACACACACACACACACGGGCCCGGGAGAGCTCCGTCCGCGGGTCCTGGGCGGGACATCGCTCTGCACTCGCGCCCTGAGCTGGGACAGGTGTGCTGGTTGGGCCCAGAAGGTCGGCAGCAAGGCGGCTGTGGCCTCAGCACCGAGACTTCCTGGTCAGGAGCAGGCCTTCCATTTGTGTCTGAACCACGTGAGGCAGTGCAGGCCGCACGCCTTTGCCTGGGGCCGGAGGGCACACTGGTCTCCGAGGGCAGTGAGCGTGCCCGGGGGACACCGGACCCTCGGGCTCTCTGCCCAGCTGTCCATCAGCCTTGGTTTCCGGAGACTTTCCGGCCCTTTCTGCCCCCCTCCCCCAACCCAGCACCCCAACTCTCTCTTTCCTGACGCCCTGGGCGCGGTCTTCGTGACGGGTTGTAAGGGAGCAGCTGGTGGGTGGCCTGTGAGCACCTGGCTCTGGGCGGTGACCGGCCACTGTCCGGGCCGCAGGACGAGGCAGCCGTGCTCAGCGCGTCCTTCTCCCCGCAGGCCCGCCCTGGCCTCCGCGCCACTGACCAGCTTCTTTGGGGCCCTCGACTCGGTGCTGCGGTACCGGGCCTCCGTGCTGCGGGCCTTCCAGGACCTGGGCCGCTTCACCGTGAACGAGACGGCGCTGTCCACCGCGGAGGCGCTCCTCCTGCTGCACCAGTGGAGCCTCGTCGAGCGGGACGGCGAGCTGCAGGGGGCGCTGCTGGCCGCCGCGGAGAGGCTCCGCGCCCGGGACCTGCTGAGTGCGTGCGACCCTGTGGTCTTCTCCCCACCTCTCACCCCACCCCCCTCCCCCAACCCTCTCCCCACCCCAGCAGCCCCGTCCTCCCCTCTCTGAGCAGCCTTTCCTTAGCGGGTGAGGCGTAGAGAGCGGGTCCGCGTGGACGCCTAGAGGGGGCGCAGGGTTTTGGGTCGGCTCTGCCCCACCAGGGAGCCCCCGACTACAGCAGCGGCACCAACCCCAGTCCAGGGCCAGGGCTCGCTGTGCCCGGGCAGCGTGGCCTCTGAGCTGCCCCTCTGCCCGCCCCTCCACTGCACCCACCCTGGTCTGCAGGGGACACAGTCCCACCCGTCCTCTCTCTCTCACAGAAACGCTCAAGGACAGCAACAAGCCCGCGGCGTCTGCCCGAGCCCGAGGCCCTCGGGGCCGGAGGAGGAGGCCTGGGGAGGCGGAGGAGGCGGCCAGCCCCGAGCTGCAGCCGTCCAGCTTGGAGACCTGCAGGGGCCTCCTGAGGTCCATACTGACCCACTGGGGGCCCGTGTTCCCCGGCCCTGCGCCCACTCAGGGGCCCTCGGACCCAGCCGTCCCCCACAGCGAGGCCGTAGGCCCCATGTGCACCGTCGCTGCCCTGGTGGTCAGCTGGGTGCTGCGCACGGCGACCGAGCACCCACTCAGCGGGCCTGAGGCTGCGGGCCTCCTGCACTGGCTTCGGAGCCACGTGGTGCGGCAGCCGGAGGTCGTGGCCCGGCTCCTCGGGGACAGTGCGGTGAGGAGCGGCCTGTTCAGGCTGTACAGCCGGCTCTGCACAGAGGGGCTGGCGGGGCCCGAGCTCAACGCGGTGATGCTGCCCCTGGCGGCGGCCCTGAGCCCCTCAGGGACCCCCCTCCCCCCGGCTGTGGAGACCCTCCGCCTGGCTTCCCTGGACGACAAGGAGGAAGCCACGCGAGGTGATTATGGGGGTGCCGTGGGCGGGTGGGGGGTGGGGAGCAGCTCTGCACAGGCTGGGGGACTGTGGGCCTGACCGTGAGGGGGGCCGGGCCTTTGCCTGCGAGAAAGCCTTTAGTGACTCTCATCTCACAGTGGGGGGTGCTCGCCCAGACCTCCAATCCCCCCAGGACGGCCCCTCCCTGCAGGCCAGGGGCTTCCCCAAGTGTCCGCCGTTTCCCAACCAGAGTTACATTCCACATTGTGGCCGTGTGCATGTGTATGTGTGTGTGAGTGTGTGTGCGCACGAGTGTGTGTGTGTGCACTCGCATATACATGTATGCACACAAGTACGGATACCCACAGTTGCCATGTTTGGCGTTTGGCAGCTGCCTAGGAAAGGTTTGCGTGTGCGAGTGAGTGAATAGAGGCGCTGAGACCTGAAGGAGGGCACGCGGGGCCCCTTCCCAGGACACAGGGAGCAGGGAAGGGTGGGCAGCCCGCAGGTGGGCTCACCTGGGAGTGGGTGACTGTCCTCATCCAGCCGCAGTTGGGGACTGAGTCTCTGCTTGTCCGGGGGGCAGGGGCGGGGGTCAGACCAAGAGGAGGCTGGCCTATAGCAGCGTTTCCTGCATCACCAGATAAGACAGGTTCCTCAGGGAGCAGAAGCGATGAACCAGAAGTTACTCGAAGGCAGATGCATTCGTTTTATACACTTGCCCACTCGGTGGCCACAAGAGTGAGCCCGGTTCATCGCATGTCCGTCCCACGAGGGGTGGGTGACGGGCTGTCTGGCTGAGTAGATCGCATCCTGATGGCCCTGTGTCCTCCCCGCAGCCTCCGCTGCCTTCCTGCTGTCCCTGTACATCCAGGACGTCTGGCTGGGGGCCCAGCGGCCAGACACCCTCCTCGCCCACGTCCAGATGGTCCGAGAGGCTGCGGAGGACGCACCAGGCAGTGACCAGGAGGCCATCGTCGGGCTCTGCGAGGACATCGCCGCCCTGGCCCCGGACACGTGACGCCCTCGCGGGCTCTAGGAGTCCAGGGGTGTGTGTAGTGACCGGGGTCCTGGAGGAAAAGCTCACTTTATTTATTCGACCAGTAAACAGAGTGGCGGGCCTGTGTGAGGCGGTCAGCGTGACGGGGCCGTGGGCTCCCTCGGGGCCAGGGGGCCGCACAGTGATCAGTGGGCCGGCCCTTTTCTCGTTCCTCGTTCTTAGAGGAAACTCCTCCAAGTGAGTGGCACTGAGCACGCGAGGGCTCCCGCGTAAAGTTAAGCTAAACGGCCACAAATGTGTCCCAAAGCGCACGAGCGGAGGTGCCTAAGGTGGTCTCTGTAGGAGTCGGGGCAGAGCTCCGTGTAACTGTCAGGTCAGCTCCTGCCGCAGCTTCTGTTTCCTGAAATCCGGGGGGCTGCTCAGAACCTCGCAGGGTGCAATCGCCCGACCTCGGCTTAGGGAAGGCAGCCTGTGTTTTTAACTTGATAATAAATGTCTATTTTTGTTAAGTTTTTGCGTTTTGCTTAATTGATGTTAAAAGCTATTTTTATTCCACAGAGACCTGCATGTTTGCGGTCAGGGTTTGACTTTTAAGATCCCTCGTTAATTGGTGTCATCGTTGACACATGTGGAATGTGGATGAGGCAGTTTCCCGTGTAGAAGTTTAGCCTGTCCCTGAGAGCTCTGCGTGCCCGCACCCCGCACGCCAGGGCTCCCGGCTTCGTCACTGTCCGCCGTGGCCTCCCTGCCTGTCCCCCGGGAGGTGGCTGCTTGCTCGCCCGTGTGACGCCCCCACGAGAGTTCAGCTTCAGTGTCTGCTCTTGTTCCCGCCCCCAGGGTCCCCGAGTCTCTCCTGCTTTTCTTCATAACAAGGTTTTAACCCAGACCAGAACCTGCTGGTCTGCACAGTTCCCCTCAACCACAAAGCTGCCTCCCTCTCCTGTCCCCCCAAACCCCGGCAGCAGTGTCCTCACCTGCAGTCCGTCCTGCACGCGGATCCCAGGGGGAAGGACACCTGCTCCTTCCTCCCCGTGTCTGCATCCCTGCAGCTCAGTCGCCCTCCCTCTGCCCATGGCCCCAGTCTGGGGAGGCCACCGCCCCGGGAACCTACAAAAGCTACACATCAGCCGGGAACTCCAGGTCGATACCGTGTGCAGCAGTGATGGTGGAGGCTAGAAAGAGGCAGAGTAGGGATGAGTGAGTGGCTCTTACATCTTTATTTGTGTTTATTCTTTTTCTACGCTTCCGAAGTGAGCATGGACGTGAGTAAGCGGCTGGGCACTGAAGCGCTGCCCCGTTGGGGCTGCTCCCCGGCCAGGCCAGGCGGGCTGGTGCGGCTGGGACCAGTGCGGGTTCACACGCCCCCGTCAGCGCCTCCTGGTGGTGGTTCTTGGCAGCTGCGCTTCTGCTGCTTTCAGGAGGCACGTGTCCAGGTTTGAGCCCCTCGGGGTGGCCGCCGCTCGCTGGTGCAGAACCGTCTCCAGTGGGAGGCCGGCTGGGCTGTGGCCGACATCAGCTGATGCCGTGGGGGTCCCCGTCCAGGGCCTGTTCCCACAGGAGAGCAGGGTGGGCCTGGGGGGCGGTGGGGGGGCGAGGCGGAGGGCCCGGATGCCCTGCTGCCTGGCTCGCTGGCTGAGCTGGGTGGGGCCGTCGGGGTCCCCTGGGGGGCCCTGTGGAGCAGCGGGTGCCTCCGGATGCAGAAGGGGAGGCTGACGTGGAGGCCGCAGGGGCACGCGGGGTGGCGGGGGGCGCTGCTCCTGTGGACAGACGGGCGGCGTCAGGGCTGCGGAGGACAGTCCCTCCCCTGCTCCGTTGGGTTAACAGCTCAAGTGAGATACATGTTACCATGTACAATCAATGAGCTATAGCATATCCATCGAATTTTGCAGCCGTCACCACACTATTTTATTATTTTTAAATATATTTTTATTGATTTCAGAGAGGAAGGGAGAGGGAGAGAGAGAGAGAAACGTCAATGGTGAGAGAGAATCATGGATCAGCTGCCTCCTGCACACCCCACACTAGGGATTGAGTGTACAACCCGGGCCTGTGCCCTGACCGGGAATCGAACCGTGACCTGGTTCATAGGTCAGTGCTCAACCACTGAGCCACACCAGCCGGGCACCACAGTCTGTTTCAGAATATTTTTATCCCCAAAGATGGACCCGTCAGCAACAGCCAATCTGTCTGCCCACAGAGTTGCCTCTTCTAGATGCTCCCCATCAGACTCCCTGAGCCTCGAGTCCTCAGACTCCCCACGTGGAGCGGGTGTCAGGGCCTCGTCCTACGGCAGTGCTGTCCGTGGATGTGTGGCTCTTCACCGCGCAGCCCTGAGCCCCCCACGCTGCCGCCCGCACGCACCTGGCCCCCACGCACCTGGCCCCCCACACTGCCGCCCCCCACGCACCTGGCCCGCACGCGCCTGGCCCCCCACGCACTTGGCCCCCCACACTGCCGCCCCCACGCACCTGGCCCCCCACACTGCCGCCCCCACGCACCTGGCCCGCACGCGCCTGGCCCCCCACACTGCCGCCCCCACGCGCCTGGCCCCCCCACACTGCCGCCCCCACGCACCTGGCCCGCACGCGCCTGGCCCCCCACACTGCCGCCCCGACGCACCTGGCCCCCCACACTGCCGCCCCCACGCACCTGGCCCCCCTCGCGGCTGTCCCCACGCACCTGCCCGCGGGAGCCCAGCGGGACATGGAGAGCAGGACGAGGAAGAGGAGCACCACGAAGGCGCCAGGCTCACCCAGAAGGCGATCACCACCGAGTCTGCAGGAGAGACAGGTGCGTGTGTGACCCACGGCACCGGCCGGGGGGAGTGGGGGGGCTGGGGAACGGCAAGGGCGATGTCCATCCTCTGCTGGCCTCTGG
>NW_005874031.1:0-18089 GCF_000147115.1 Myotis lucifugus | reverse complement strand
CCGGTGCCGGGTGGATATTACCCTTTTACTATATAGGATAGAGGCCTGGTGCATGGGTGGGGGCCGGCTGGTTTGCTCTGAAGGGTGTCCTGGATCAGGGTGGGGGTTCCCCACTGGGGTGCCCTGGCCAGTCTGGGTGAGGAGCTGAGGGCCGTTTTCAGGCTGGTGGGTGACTGAAACTCCCAACTGCTTCTTTTTTTCTTTTTTTTTTTCTATTCTGGGCCAGCTTTAGCTCTGAGGCCTGGCTGCTGAAAGCAGGTTTCTGGCCTTTACCTTCTGTATTTGATACAATGTTGCGGTCCGGCTGGCTGAAGCCCAGCTGACTGAAAGCCGGTTTTTGGGATTTTGTTTAGCTTCTATATTTGCAACATAGTTGCTTAGAGTTGCAGCTGAGAGGCCGGCAAGTCAGGCAGGGAACGTTGGAGTCCACCGTCACTGGAGCAAGCAAGCCTCCCTGTTCGCTTCAGTGCATGGCTGCCGGCCGCCATCTTGGCTGGCAGTTAATTTGCATAAGGATATGCTGATTAGCCAATGGGAAGGGTAGCGGTCGTACGCTAATTACCATGTTTCTCTTTTATTAGTGTGGAT
Organism: Myotis lucifugus; assembly: GCF_000147115.1. NCBI lineage: Eukaryota > Metazoa > Chordata > Mammalia > Chiroptera > Vespertilionidae > Myotis > Myotis lucifugus. The sequence goes on along the minus strand of NW_005874031.1, from coordinate 17,501 downwards.
GTCTTCTATTTTGGAAATGGAAGGACTTGGTAAGCATTTGTCATGTGTCAGTTTTTCTTTTTTAAAAGAAAAAAGTAGATTAAAGGGTTGAGAAGCTTAATGGGGATAAAATAAGAGCACGAAACAGGCCTTCTTGAGCAGCACCTAGTGGTGACTGATAACTTTTCACCTCATTTACTGGTATTGCATGTAAGTGATCCACTTTGTATTTGTCAAACTTAGAAGGAAAAACATGTTTTTAGCTGAATTTTTTATGTTTTTATTAAATTAATGGTTTGGTCATATTTTATAGATATTCAGAGGTATCTGTGCTTTAAGGTAACTGCAAAGATTTGTTTCATGGGAAATCAATCAATTATCTTACCTATTGATTACCTGTTACTATTTAAAATTATAAACCATTTGCCTTTCACTTTTAAATCCCTGTCATTATTGAATACTGTGCACAGTTGTATTATTTCACTTCATATAACCTGGGATGATGATGGGTCAGATGTCATAAGCTGTGGAGCCAGGACACTAACCCTTGGTGGTCTCACTTCACAACCTGTGCTTTTAACAACTGCTCAGCTGTACTGGGTAGTCTTGTAAAATCTTTTGCTTTGAACCTTTCCACATTAGTTATTTCCTGGTCAGGTACTGGGAATCTATAGTTGTCCAAGGAAGGAATAGATGGCTGTCTTTAGTGTGCAGTGTTGAATAGTTTGCAAGCTTGGGACTCACACCACCACACAAAGGGGTGTACCAAGAGTGTCCACCTCAGGTAATTAGGAAGGCTGAGCCACTGGGACACCTAGCACACAAAGCCACTCTATCAACACAGGGAAGCAGCCAAAATGCAGAGACAAAGAAACAGGTCACAAATGAAAGAAATGGAGGAAAGCAAACTACTGGATATTCAAAGTGATGAATAGCAAGAACCTATAACCAAGATTACTCTACCCAGCAAAGCTATCATTTAGAATTGAAGGTCAGATAAAGAGCTTCACAGACAAGGAAAAGCTAAAGGAGTTCATCACCTCCAAACCAGTATTATATGAAATGCTGAAGGGTATTCTTTAAGAAGAGGAAGAAGAAGAAAAAGGTAAAGATACAAATTATGAACAACAAAGTGACAACAAATACATATCTATCAACAAGTGAATCTAAAAATCAAGTGAATAAAAAATCTGAGGAACAGAATAAACTGGTGAATATAATAGAATCGACCATAGAAAGGGAGTGGACTGACAATTCTAGGGGGGAAGGGGGTGTGGGGAGTGCGGGAAGAGACTGGACAAAAATCATACACCTATGGATGAGGACAGTGGGTGGGGGGTAAGGGCAGGGCGTGGGGTGGGAACTGAGTGGAGGGGAGCTATGGGGGTTAAAAAGAGGAACAACTGTAATAATCTGAACAGTAAAGATTTATTTTTAAAAAATCAGAGTGAGCATGGCCTGAATCAAGCTGATTTGATGATCTCAAATATCTACATTGGAATTTTTTTTAAATCTCTGGGCAAGAAAATTTTGCTTGTGAAAACATGAACAAAGTGAGAATGTATAAGGAATAAATCAACCTAAAAGTTGAACTAAAGCAGCGCGTCGGTGCAGGAGGCAGTTGATCGATATTTCTCTCATCGATGTTTCTATTTCTCGCTCCCTCGCCCTTCTTCTTTCTGAAATCAATAAAAACATATTTTTTAAAAAGTAAAAGCATGTCATTGTCAGAACTACTGGTCCAAGGAAAAGCAGGTGCTGAATGAAGACCTGACAACACGTCACTGCTGAGCTTGACTTGGTCAGAGCCATGAGCAGGGGTGACTGCACAAGAAATGGAGAGCAGAGAGGGGGGTTTTGTCTCACTTTTCCTGTGCACATCTTAGAGTTGCCAATCCATCTATCATAATAATACTCAGCCTTATCCTCAGGCTGCAGCCCAGGGAGGTGCAGAGCGTCTGAGTTCATTGAGGCATCTTTGGATCCAGAGAATTGGCTAGGGACCCTGAAAACCTGGTGCTTATCTGAATCTGATTTAAACAACAGGAGATCCTGGGAAGGGCTCCCAGGCTCCTGCTTAAACCACCTGACAGCAAAGCCAGTGCTCAGGGTGCATGTGAGTCTGGCTGTTTTTCCTGTAGGTGCAGAGAGGAAGGATGGCCGAGTCAGCACAGACTGAAAGAGGACACCTGCCAACACAGACACTTGCCAGCGAGGCGGCAGGAACCAGGGTCAAGTTTCTTAGGAAACGAAGCATGTAAGGAATAAAACAGAATGAAGACCTTGTCCCTGAGGCCTTCCCTACCTGTGCAGTGAGGGAGGCGCATGAGGTGCAGCGGGGACCAGAACCTGGTGCACACAGACCCCGAGCCGCACACTGGGGCTGGGCTGCCTGGGGCCTCCTGTTTTTCTCCAGTCTCTGCCAGAGGAGAGGCAGTCCATCCACTGACTGCCCAGCCCCTCCGTGAGCCCTAGTGCCGGAGCTAAGCTCACACCCCAGACTGAGGGAGCTGAAGGTGAGCTTTACCCCTTGGGAGAGCTGTGGAAGGAAGAACACTTCCAACTGGGTCCTCATCCGTGAGCCCCTGGCTCAGCCCCCAGGCCCAGGCTCCTTCCAAGGAACATCCTCACTGAAAGATGATCTCACAGTGCCCCCTGGTGGTCACAGGACACACACTTCCCCATGGCCCTAGGGCAGTGATGGCAAACCCATGACACGCGTGTCAGAGGTGACATGCGAACTCATATTTTGGTTGATTTTTCTGTTAAATGGCATTTAAATATATAAAATAAATATCAAAAATATACATCTTTGTTTTACTATGGTTGCAAATATAAAAAAAATTTCTATATGTGACACGGCACCAGAGTTAAGTTAGGGTTTTTCAAAATGCTGACATGCCGAGCTCAAAAGGTTCGCCATCACTGGCCTAAGCCCTGGGAGCCCAGCTGTTTTCTGCTGCTCAGCAGGACACTGTCTCTACTCCCTCACCCATGGTCTGATTCCTTGATACTGTGATTCTCAGTCACTGTCCATTGATTTTTGATTGTTTGTTCTGCTTTGTTTTTGCAACAGCTTCAACATCTTTAATTTGTTTTAAAAGATATCTCAATATATTATGTATTTTTACCTTTTTGTTCATTTGCAAAATGTATTTGCAAACGGTATTCCTAGACTTAAATTTTTCCATTTAAATGTTAGAAAAAAGTGTCACATTTTCCAAAAATTCTGACTGGTGTTTGTTAAGACAAATTTTTAATATAGATAAGCAAAATTTTCATACTTTTTTGGATATTAATCTTTTACATCAACACATCTATTTCTACATTAATTTGGGTCTGTTTTTTTCCCTTTGTAGGGATTTTATTCTGTCCTAAAATGTCCACTGGCAGCCTTTGCCATGTGGTTGTCTGGAGTCCACGTGGCTGTGAGGTCAATGAGGATGCCCTGTGTGGGGTGGGGAGGGAGGTGAAGGGCTACGGTCAGGCTCCATCGGAGTCCCGGTTCCCAGGGGCACTGCCTGGGCGGAGGCATCAGAAGACACAGGCTAGGCCTGGGATGGTGTAAAGTGGTGACTGAAGTAGAGACATGCTCGAGAGGAGACTCTACAACCATCCTGGAATAAACGTGCGAGCCTTGAGGCTGCAGCCCCTGTCACGGGCCGATTCCATGGGACGTCCCTGTCTTCTGGTCCTCACATGACCAGGCTGGCTTCATGCTGTCCATTTCACTGTCTCTGAGAGCAATTCTGTCCCTGAACAAGGACACTGTGCTGTGTGCAGGTGTGCGGTTTGAAGGTGTCATTTCAGCAGTTTCCTCATGTCAGTGATGAGAGTGCTCACAGCTTAGCTGCTGACAACTCGAGAAAAATGATACAGCAACGAAAAGAAGCTCAGCATCGTTGATCTTCAGGGAACTGCAAGTCAAAATTGCAATGGGGCACAGCTTCACCCAGACTGGAAGGGCTGTGGTACAAATGAGAGAGAACGACACTTGTCTGGGGAGATGAGGAGAACTTGGAGCCTCATACATTGTTGTAGAAATGAAACCAGTGCAGCCATATTGGAAAGCATCTGACAGCTCCCCAAATAACACTACATGACGTTTCCATATGACTCAGCAATTACATTCCATGCTGCCTCCCCAAAATGAAAACACGAACCTACAAAAACAAAAACATTTACACCAACGTTCCTCGCAGAATTATGCATAACACACACAAGGTGAAAATGAACCCTAAGGTCCATTAAGGGATGAATGGAGCAGCAGCATCTGGTATGTCAATGCAATGAGTGTGACTTACTAGTAAACAAGTGACTGGCTGGCTGATCCCTGCCACAGCATGGATGGACCTCACACACCACTAAGAATGCAGTAGAATAGTAACAAAGGGCCATGTATTTTCTGGTTACATTTATATGAAAGGAGCATCTACATTGAGAGGGGCTACGAATGCTTTACAATAGGTTATAGTGATGGCTTTACAACTCTGTAAACACACTACACAGCAATGAGTTGTACACTTTAAATGGGCGGCCTTTATGACATGTAGCTTATATCCCAAGCTATTAAGAAAAGGAACAATATGAGAGGCAGCAATGGTGACTGACACTTTGAAGTTGATCTGTGCCAGGAGAGTTAGGACCTCAGACCCTCTGGGGTGTCCCTGAGACACCCTCCTTGTTTGTCACAGGCAGCCATAGGGTTACCAGGGGAACAGGGGCAGGTTTTGGTCTCAGTTTCTCAGGGACTTGGAACATTGCATTACTGTAGGTGCTATTGTCAAAAGCAGGTGAGTAATAATTAGCCTTGTCCTCCACTGAGGCCGATGATCATCAAATCGGCTTTGTGACCGGACTCAGGGACGGAGCTCTGACCTGGGATCCCCGAGGGCTGAGAACTTCCGAGCATCACAGTTTCGGGGGCCACACCAGGAATATGTACCAGCCGGCACCATAGCTTCCAACATTTTTGCTGTTTCCAGTGCAGAAGAGGGTGAATTTCTGCCCCAAGACTCTGACACAGGCTTTCTGCACAGCCCAGACTGTGCCCAGGACCCTACCACAGAGGAGTGGAGACTCAGAGAGGTGAGTCTGGAATTGTTTATTGCAGCATGTTCCCCAAGTGTCCCCCATAATCACTTCTCCTGTTTCCGCTGCCAGGCACCTGAGCAGTGAGGGAGGGGGGTGAGGAGGAGATGACCAGGTGGAGATGACCCCACTCTGCTTCTGAGCCTCACAAGTGGGAGAGCTGTGTAATCTCTCTTCTCCTCCTGTGGGAGGACAGAGGAAGCCTTCACGCAAAATGTTCCCTCCTCCTGGTGTCCCTGGGCCTAAATTTGGTGAAAGCCGAGTCTGGGTGCGGCTGGGGAGCCGCTCCTGGGGCTGTGGGACATCACAGCAGCTGGTCCCCAGTGAGCACAGAGCAGAGCCCAAGGCAGGGATCCTGCCCGGGTTTCCCAGTTAAAGGCCCTCACAGACCCTCAGGGATAGGCCCACAGTGCCCCCTGCTGTCTCAGAGTCCAGATGCACGTTTTTTTAAAACCTGTGCTTTCTTTTTAAGTAAAAAAAAATTCATGTTGACATTATTGCAGGTGTTCCCCTTTACCCCCTCCAGACCTCCCCCTTATCCCCCTCCCTTGGTCTTCACCACTCTGTTGTCCGTGCCCATGGGGTCTGCATATATGTTCTTCACCTCCTTTATCCAGTCACCCCACCCCTCCCCCAGGTGCACTTTTGATGGAACAGATGTGCAGGAGCTGAGCAGGAAGAGAGTGAGACTCTGGTCCTCAGCCCTGCCTGACACACTGCGCACCCCACACAGAAGGGGCTTCTCATCCCCAGGGCTCCCTATTGTGCTGCAGGTGACCTCATCATAAAGTCGTCCTGTGCTCCTCCCAGCATTTAGATAATTATGTGTTTGGGGCCATAGGTGGCTAATCTGCACCAGTGAGCAGACGGTCAGAGGGCATTCACACCCTTCACACACTCTATCTGGGGCCTGAAGGCACCAAGTTTTTTCTTTCTCACCACATGTCACTTCCCAACATGGAGGCCAGTCTCCATAACCCTCTTCACTTGCCCTTATCTTCACTCCGAAGAGGCAGGATCCATAATTACAAATTCACAGGAAAGTGATAGGGAGGGTCAAGATGGTAGTGTAGGTAACTGCAGCACTCACCTCCTCCCACAACCACATCAAAATTACAACTAAACTATAGAACAACTATCTTCAAAACCACCTGAAATCTGGCTGACTAGACATCCTACAACTAGGAGAATTAAAGAAGAAGCCACATTGAGACTGGTAGAAGGGGCAGAGGCGTGGGATGGGCTGGTCCAACACCCACATATGTGTTTTTAATCAGAAGGATATCTTGGCTGCAGAAGTCCCAGTGAGGATCAAAGGGCCCTAGCCCCACACCAGACCCCTCAGGCCAGGGTTTCAGAGCCGGGAAGAGAAATCCCCATAACTTTGGGCTGTAAAAATCTGTGGGCTTTGTGGCTGAGTGAGATGGAGGCTGCTGGAGTCCCAGGCAGTTCCTCTTAAATGGCCTATGCGTGGACTTACTTGGACTCACTCCCTTGGAGCTCCAGCACTGGGGCAGCAGCTTGAAAGGATCCAGGGACAGATGGGGAGGATCTAAATTGCCTGGCATCAGAGCAAGAACTGGGGACAGCTTTCTCCCAGACAAAAGTGCTGGCAGAGCTCATTGTTCCTTTGATGAGACCTCCCTGCCACAGTACCTACAGGCCTTTGCCATATCTGAGTCTCCATCAACCTGGCCCACATTGTTCGCCCTGCCCTGGTGATTCCCTGAGACCCCCCCACCCCCACCCAATTTCCAGCTCCACCTAAGCTGTTTGTAGTGGCTTTTCCCTATGAATGGCCTGTCCTGGCTCAGGCTTCAGAGTTTCCTAAATCTCTCAAACAAGCAGCAACTGGCCTCAGCGTGCCCCATACCTCTCTAGAAGTGGTCCTAGGCCTGGCACTAGCAGCAGCCTGATTTGGCACATAGCTTGGCCTCTCCTGGGCACCTCCACGCCCAACACAAGTTGCAGCCATCTGCAGATTGCTCTGTAGCTCATTCCCCAGGCAGGGCACAGGCAGTAGCTGACTTTGCACCTTCCAGGAGGCCCAGAGCCAGTGCACCCAGTGGTCAGCTTCAGACTAACCCAGATTACAACCTACCACATCTATGATTAACACATTCAAGGGGTGGACTCCTTGAGCACCAAAGCCCCACTGAAGCAAGTCCATCTCCACTGTGGTGTCTCTTGCACAGCAGCTCTTCTGATGTAGTCACAGCTGGTACACACAGAAATCAAAGCTCACCTACAGTAGGACAATGCACACAACACACACAGGGTTGTACCTAGAGTGCCCAGCTCAGGTGACTTAGGAGGCTGAGCCACTGGGCCTACAGGACACCTTCTACACAAGGCCACTCTACCAATCCCAGGAGACATAGCAGCTCTACCCAATACATAGAAACAAACACAGGGAACCAGCCTAAATGTGGAGACAAAGAAACATGTTGCCAATAAAAGAACAGAAGAAATCTCCAGAAAAACAAAAACAAAAACACTAAGTGAAATGAAAGCAAAAATACTACCAGATACAGAGTTCAAAACAATGGTTATAAGGATGCTCAAGGAACTTAATGAGAACGTCAAGGAACTTCATGAGGACTTTAATGACATAAAAAAGGACCAGTCAGAAATGAAGAATTCACTAACTGAAATGAAGAATAATTTACAGAGAATCAACAGTAGAGTAGAGAATGCTGAGAATCAAATCAGCGATTTGGAATATGAGGAAGCAAAAACAACAACAACAACAAAACACACCCAATCAGAACAGCAAAATGAACAAAGAATTCAAAAATATGAAGATCGTGTAAGGAGCCTCTGGGACAACTTCAAGCATATTGGCATTCATATCATGGGGGTGTCAGAAGAAGAAGAGAGGGAGCAAGAAATTGAAAACATATTTGGAATAATGACAGAAAACTTTCCTTACCTGGTAAAAGAGATAGACATATAAGTCCAAGAAGGACAGAGTTCCAAACAAGAGGAACCTAAAAAGGCCCACACCAAGACACATCATAGTTAAAATGCAAAAGGTTAAAGGCAAAGAGAGAATCTTAAAAACAGCAAGAGAAAAGCAGTTACCTGCAAGGGAGGGCCCATATCCTGACAGAAATTTTGCAGGCCAGAAGGGCATGGCAAAAAATATTCAAATGATGAAAAGCAAGGACCTACAACCAAGATTACTTTACCCAGCAAAGCTATCATAGAACTGAGCTTCACACTAGAAAAAGCCAAAGGAGTTCATCACCATCAAACCAGTATTAGATGAATTGTTAAAGGGTTTTCTTTAAGAAGAAGAAGAAAAAATAAAAGATAAAAAATATGAACAAGAAAATGGCAGTAAATGCATATCATCAATTGACTGAATGATTTACAAACAACATCATCTCAATTTCTCTAACACTGATTCAGATTAAAACCCATAGATGCCCATGACCTAGACCAGTGGTTGGCAAACTCATTAGTCAACAGAGCCAAATATCAACAGTGCAACGATTGAAATTTCTTTTCAGAGCCAAATTTTTTAAACTTAAACTATATAGGTAGGTACATTGTTATTAACTTAATTAGGGTACTCCTAAGGCTTAGGAAGAGCCACACTCAAGGGGCCAAAGAGCCGCATGTGACTTGCGAGCCGCAGTTTGCCGACCACTGACTAGACAATTTTGTTTCACTGCTGTGGCTCTCAAACCCCTGGAAAGCGCTAGCACTTAGTAATTAGACAAAAAGTATTTTTGAGTGAAAAAAATTGTCAATATAAAATGAAAAAAGTTTATCCACCCCTTTAAACACATGGGTGAAGCAGGATGAAGACACACAATTACAAAGTTGCTGTGATTTGTGTTGTAATCATATACTCTAATCCCAGTCATAACCATTGAGCCATCCTAGAGTCATCTGCATACCTCACCGAACATCGAAGCAATTCCCAGCTTAATTAGAATTCTTAATTCTTAGAAATTTTGATCTTTTTAGTGATAAGTAAGTAATTAACATTCCTCAGATTGGCAAATACATTATAGAACTTCCAGAAACAGGTTCTTTCATTGGCAAATACACTCAACGTTTTCAAGAAACATATTTGAAATAAAATACAAGATATATTCATTAACAGATCCAAATCCACCCTCCAGCTTCTCTGCAATAAGCCAAAAGTAGGCAAACTTGGATTAATATTTCGGTAATCTGTTATTTTAAGATATCTAGATATTCAACAATCTTCATCACTTAACCCAGTAAAACTCCAAAGTTCCAAGTTATCAAAGACTTTGGGAAACTATGTTTAGGTATAGATAATTATTACTGAAAAGCTTTATCAAACCTCTTCATTTTAGTTATATCCACTTATTAGTTCTTAACTTTATGAAATTTTAAAGCCAATTATTACCCTGACAAATTTTTTAACAGAGATAAATAACATTAATTTATTCTTGCAAATCCAGGCAAACAAATTTACATTTTATGTCAATAACTTAAAGGACATCAATTAAACTTAAATGGCCCGCTTGGATTCCTGGTGATTATTGCATTCCTTCAATGTACTTAAAAGTGAGCTGTTTAATCATCTAGGGCAGTGATGGCGAACCTTTTGAGCTCAGCGTGTCAGCATTTTGAAAACCCTAACTTAACTCTGGTGCCATGTCACATATAGAAATTTTTTTATATTTGCAACCACAGTAAAACAAAGACTTATATTTTTGATATTTATTGTATATATTTAAATGTCATTTAACAAAGAAAAATCAACCAAAAAAATGAGTTTGCGGGTCACCTCTGACATGCGTGTCATAGGTTCGCCATCACTGATCTAGGGTGCTTTGCAATTTTTAGGAGGCTGGAGAGCAGGCAGGGGAAATATCAGGCCCTGTGCTTGGATTTAAAAGCGCTTCAGTTTTCCTTTCACCAGCTAAACATTTTAGATGACTGACGTATTGAGAGGGAGAGCAGGGAGAGTCCCTGAGATAAAGACCTCTGGGCAGCTGCTGGGAAGTCCCTGAAGTCCCTGTGATGGAGTCAGCCTTCCAGGAGCAGCGGGGCCCCCCAGCCCAGGCTCTTACAATAAAAGACCATCATCCTCTTAGTCATGGGAGGACAAGCATATTGAGTCCATTCAGATAAAATCTGTCCCAAGGGACTATTCTCAGGAACTGAGGTGTTTGCCCCATCTTATTAATTTCCCTTAGTAACTAGCAAAACAGACAGAAAGAACTATATCATTATACATATCTCTATATACAAAAAGCTAATATGCAAAGGGTCCCCTCAGGAGCTCGACTGGGAGACCGGGAGTTCAATTGCTCACTATGACATGTGCTGACCACCAGGGGGCGGTGCGAAATAAAGGAAGGCCCTGGCCGGCAACCCGAAGGCCCCGATTGGCCCTGATCACCGGCCAGGCCTAGAGACCCTACCCGTGCATGAATTTTGTGCGCTGGGCCTCTAGTATATCTATAAGCAATGTTACAGCAGAAATATAGAAGCCTGTGCAACCAGAGATGGAGTTCTTGGCTCGTGTGCCCTCTCTAAACTGAACAGGCCCCTGCAACCAGAAAAGCGTTTTTGACCTGGAGCCAATTAGGCTTAGCCCAGGACTTTCAGATTCAGAGAGAAAAACAAACAAACAAATAAAACCCCTTAATGCACCAATTCAACTCTTAGCAAGGCAAGGGGGATGGGGAGGGAGCATCACAGCCAGGAGGGGAGTTCTGCAGGAGAAATTCCTGGCAGCCTGCAAGAAAGAACTCTAGTTCTGCCCACCCTTTCCCCCCCGCCCCCCTGCCCCCCCCCCGACCCCCCCCCCTCCGCCCCTTCCCCAGTCCAGGCAGCCAGCTGGACTCCCACGGTTACCAATCACTTACCCCACAGTCCTGCTGTTCTCCAGGCGGAGTCTCCAAAATTTGAAAACAGTGTGACGGACCAGAGTCAATAAGTAGAAACAAAGTTGAATCTTTGAGTTGCTTTTATCCAGATGCCAGCGATCCCATCCGATCAAACCCTGAAACACCACTCTAACATCTCATCCCAAGCCAGCCATTGGATAGGGTTAGAGGGCGGGAAAGAATCCAAAACTACTTGAGTTTCAATGGTCTGTTTTCCATCGTTGTCTTCATAAAGGGTAGCCCCAGACGCTTGTCTCCCTACAGGTGTGCCCTGTCCTTGATTTGCTTTCAAAATTTACCTTCTTTCTGAGTGATGGAGCCACCTGGACTTCAAGGTTGATTTGTCTTTATGACTATTTTTCTTCTTACAACACATCCCCATAGTTTCCCAGGGTAAGAAAATCTCTTATCTATATTTAATATAGGGAATAGTTATTAATCAACTGTGATTCTATTCTTATTGTACATCCTTCCCCTATCATTCCCCACTGTTAGAATTAAATCTTGTATATATGAGATTAGTTTCATATGAAAAGTGTCTTATTGTTGAAGTGCATTACACCTGGCCTGTCTCAGGACTTCTGTTTTATTTTATTTTTTTAAATATATATTTTTATTGATTTTTTACAGAGAAGAAGGAAGAGGGATAGAGAGTTAGAAACATCGATGAGAGAGATCGATCAGCTGCCTCCTGTACGCCCCCCACTGGGGATGTGCCCGCAACCAAGGTACATGCCCTTGACCGGAATCGAACCTGGGACTCCTCAGTCCGCAGGCCGACGCTCTATCCACTGAGCCAAACCGGTTCGGCAGGACTTCTGTTTTAATTTTTAGATTTAATATTTTGGAAACTTAAAAAAATACTATAAAGCAAAGAGAGCTATGCATTGGTTTAATATTGCTGCTGCAACAAATTACTACAAAGTTAGTGGTTTAAACATTATAAATTTATTATCTTGCAATCTGCAGAACTAGAGTCCAAAGTGGGTTTGACTGGGTTGAAATCAAGGTACCAGCAGAAGGGGTGGAGTGTGGGGTTCCTGACCAGAGTACGCTGGAGGTTAAAGGCCCACTCCCCATAGGCATGTGTGCAGGCACTGACACGGCAGTATTGCTATGTTAAAGGCCCCTTTGCCCTACACATGCGTGAGGGCAATGACTCAGCAGTAGCACTATATGTACTGCGCAAGCGCACCCTTACATAACCTGCTTATGTTAACGTAGCACGGATGTCACTAATTGGCATGAGGGCTCTCTTGTTTGATCATGTATATAAGATGCCACTGACCAGCCAGTAAACCAAGGACAATCATTTTTGATACCTTAAGGATGGGCAAATGCTGGCAAAGGACTAACAAATTCATCCATCCATTTTTTGGAATGTTTCTTTCCATTTGGGTATATTTTTCTTTCAAGATCTGTAGCAATTACTGAGAGATCTAGTTTACAGGTAGCATGTAGCTGAGCGTCATTTCTGAGAGTCCTAAGGGCTTGCCTGTATGGAAAAGACACATTGATCTAAGGAGGCCTCGCTCTCCATTCACTTCCCTGGGAACGGCAAACCAGGTGTAACTGCAGGGTAGCATTAAACTTAATGGTGCCACTAACTGGCCAAACCTCTCCATTGTCCACTTTATAGAGGGGCCAGGCTATGTTGCAAAAGAAGCTTGAGGGACTCAGGTCAAATTTCACTCAACAGGTAGCTTGAGGCATGGTGGATTGGTTCCTCATCTACAGAGAGACAGTTAAATCCCCAGCCGAAAGTTAGAGACATTAGTGGTTATGTTACGGCACAAGTCTGGAGGCAACCAGCTGACAATGCAATTCTTATTGCATTGCTGCTGTTCTATACACTTATATGTGGGTTCTCTTTTTTTTTTTTTAAATATATTTTATTGATTTTTTACAGAGAGGAAGGGAGAGAGATAGAGAGTTAGAAACATCGATGAGAGAGAAACATCGATCAGCTGCCTCCTGCACATCTCCTACTGGGGATGTGCCTGCAACCCAGGTACATGCCCTTGACCAGAATCGAACCTGGGACCTTTCAGTCCGCAGGCCTACGCTCTATCCACTGAGCCAAACTGGTTTCGGCATATGTGGGTTCTCTTAATTCTACTTGTTCCTTGAACAACTATCCCCATCTGTTCCAAACTGTAGAATCTATTATGGGGCCCTGTCTAGGGTATGCCAGATGCTCAAGGCCAATTGGAGTGTTAAGGCCCTATTCAGATACGCTGGGTGTTCAAGGCCACTCTGAGCCCAGGAATTTTAATCAGGGTGTTCAAGGCTAAGATGCTATACGCAGATGCAAGGACACAGATACCGCACATGCGTGCCCTTTTATAAGCCAAAAGAGGTCACTATTTTGGGAAAAAGTCTCTTTTGTCTCAGTAGTATGATGATTACTAACCACCCAGTGCAGCTGCTTGGGGAGGCTGCTCCTATGTAAGGCAGGCTGCTGTTATGTGGGGCTGAACTATGGGGAAGATGCATCCATGACCAGCAGGCGTGGCTGCTCAGATAATAGCTGTGGGTACAGGGGCTACTGCTACTATGTAGGAAAGAAGTATTGCTACCTAGCCGGCGTGCGGCTACCTGCTGTATGGGACTTTGCTTTGAAGAACTGTTTTGGATAGTGGCTCCTTGTTAGCAATGGTATATGGCCCCTAGCTCCTACAATTCTCTTATACACCCACAACTTCTCATGGCTTCTCCGTCTACCACCCAGTGTACAAGGCCAGCCCCTGGCAGAGGGGCTCAGACCCCACAGTTGGCATAGTGGAGCAGGATGAAGGAACTGAGTTCCCAACAGTTAGTACAGTGAGCAGGGTTCAAGGAGGAACTTGCTCTGACACCTGTAAAGGGCCGAGTAGTGCCATGGTCCCGCCGGATCAGACTCTCGGCGTACAGGGTCCCAGGAGATGTTGCCGAAGTCTTGAGCAGCAAACCATGTTCAACTGGCAGCGGTGGCCAGATGGATGAGCCATGGAAATCCGCCTGCTGCTCCTGGGGGAATTTTTGTGCACACCCAACAATGGGGGACATTATGCACTCGAGCATAGGTGCGCGCCCACGTGACTATGCTGTTAGCCAAGCTCACCCTGGTCAGAGAGACAAAAGAGAGACCATCATAGGGAGATCACGGCCTTTGGGCAAGATGCATGGAACTGTGTCTCGTCTAGACAGCACTGTGGCTGGAATCGGAGGACGACCTGGCCAGTGATACCAAGTGGGATCTCCCCCTTCATAGGGGCCCGGTTTCACAGGGGAAGCAATGGGAAATCTGGGCACTGGCCAGAGGGCAACAGCGTACGTCCCCTTTAACAACGTTCCCGTCCCTTGTTTTCTGGCTTGGACTTGCACAGTTACTGCCCAGGGCTGGATCAAGGGGTGCAACTGTACCTTGTAGTTGTACCCGCTTCCCCAAGGGGATAGGAGAGCTACCCAGTAGCGATGGGATAAGAATCGCATTGTCGGCTGGCTGCCTCCAGACTTGTGATGTAATATAACCACTAATGTTGAGGTCCAGTAGCGATGGAATAGAAAGTGTTATGCCGCCCTAACCAGTTTGGCTCAGTGGATAGAGCGCCAGCCTGCAGACTGAAAGGTCCCAGGTTCGATTCTGGTCAAGGGCATGTACCTTCGTTGGGGGCACATCCCCATTAGGAGGTGTGCAGGAGGCTTCGATGTTTCTCACTCTGTATCCCTCTCCCTTCCTCTCTGTAAAAAAATCAATAAAATATATTTTAAAAAGAGAAAGTGTTATACCAGCACAAAACCTGTAGCTATGTGATCCCAGGATACTTATGGGTGTGTGGAAGGTATGGCTAGCCCTACCTCCCCACGAATTGATCAGGTGGACATACTTGGGGTAGAAACAGCCCTTCCCTAGCAACAGTCCATGGCCAGATCCACACTGCCTCTTCCCCCTCTGCCCAGGGGGCAGGTGTAGGTAGCAGCAAAGTTCCAGATGGGTGTACCTTGGGGCACAACAGTTCATCTGTTGTTTTCACCTGCACATGCAGTGTCCAAGGAGACCTCCGCATCATCAAATCTAAGGGAAAGGCACCTGTCTTCCTGGACTGTTCATCCAGCAATCTGACGGCCATATCCAATTGGCTAGCCCAACCTTTTAGGCTGGGTGGGTCCGCCCCTGGGCGGAGCTTGTCTTTCAGAAGGCCGTTACACTGTTCAACCACCCCAGTAGCTTGAGGATCATATGGAACGTGAGACTGCCAAACTACATCCTGGCTTGGCCCAGCTCTGTACCTCTCCCTGTGAAAGGGGTTCCATTATCACTTGCTATGCTAAGGGATCACCCATAGATGGCCCCAAAATGTTCCAATCCTCAGACAACTGTCCGTTGGGTGGCCTCCTCATAGGGTAAGCAAAGAGGAGGCCGGTGGTGGTATCCACAGCCGTAAGGGCATACTTACAACCCCGGCACAGAGGGAGAGGCCCAGTGAAATCCACCTGCCAATGCTGCAGGGGGGCCCCCTCCTGAGGACATGGCCCTCCTTCCCCTGGAGGCCGTATCAACGAGGGTGTGCCTGAGCACAGTGAGGACATCCTCGTACTGCATTGAGGGCTTCCCCTGTGGACAGGGCCTGGCCCCACCGCCTAGCCACCTGCACCATGGTTTGTGGTCCCATGTGCCCCAATTTCTGATGGAGCCACCAAGCCCGATCTTCAGGGGAAGGTACTACCTCTGGGACCCTTGCCAAGGCGCCTGCCTTATCATTCCTAGGGGCTAACAGTGGCCGATGGCCACTCAAATGGTATGTTGTTGCTTCTTTGGAAGTCCCTACTTCCTATATATCCTTCTACATTTCCTGTCCCCACAGGGGCCGATATCCTATCATCCTCTGCTACTTGTGTCATTGTGGCAATCACAAAGTCAAGCCTTTAAAGACAGCCCAGCTGTCTGTTCCAATGGCCACAGGGCCAGGCTTCTTTGTCAAAACCATTCAGACTGCTTGCAATTCAGCCCATTGGCTACTTTGCCCAGTACCAGAATCTACCACAGTTTGTCTGTATCCAAACCGACAGCCAATGCCATCCATGTAGCAGGGCTTCCTCTACTAGACCCATCCGTGTACCACATGGTCTCTGGGAGGGGTGGTGTACGCTCTCGGAATGGATAGGGAGTACCTCCTCTATAGGAGTCTCATCCCTTCACAGGGTCTCATAAGTCACAGGACCTAACAGGGTTTGCAATTCCTGTGACAGAGGGCCGATACTCACTGTTGCTTTCTGTTCCAAATAGGCCCCTATTTGCTCAAGTTGAGGTTTGTGCTACTCCCAACTTGGGCGTGGTCACGCAGGACATACGCCAACTGGCTATAGGATAGGCGCTCCTCAGGAGCACCTTACTTTGTGCCGTGATTGCCTCACAGACCTACGAGGCTGCATAAGTGGCTGCCAACTGTTTCTCAGTGAGGGAGTACTGACTTTTGGCCCCCTTTCACAGCTGGGACCAGAACCCAATGGGTACCCTTCTCCACCCATACTGTTGCCACAGGTCCCAACCAAACCCCAATGGAGTAACAGTTATGTCCAACTGGAATGGTTGTGTTGGGTCTACACCTGCAAGGTTTGGGCTTGGGCGACTGCCCTCTTGACAGCTAGAAAGGCCCCCTTAACCTCTGGAGTCCAGTCCCATGTTGCTCCCTTTCAGGACAACTGATACAATGGCTGCCACACTGCGCCAGGTGGGGAATGAGCACTCGCCAACTCCCAAGAGACCAACATAGTTCTGTAACTGTCTCACTGTTGTAGGTTTGGGATGAGGTTGCATTTTGTCAATGACTGCTCCAGGTATCACCTTGGTCTTACTCGACCAGACAACTCCCAAGAATTTGACAGATAAGCCAGGTCCCTGGACCTCGCAATTGTTTACTGCCCATCTCCATGAGTCGAAAGCTTGTCATAGGCTACTGGCAGCTGCATTCAGATCTGCAAGAGAATCAGAGGTTAGCATGATGTCATCAATATAACGGAACATTGTCACTGTGGGAGGCTTGTCCAAGGTTGCTACATCTTGTGCCACCAGACCCTGATAGATGGCAGGGCTGTGCAAATATACTTGTGGAGAATGACAAAAGTCCACTGTTGACATTCCCAGGTGGAAGCAAACTGTTCTTGACTCTCTGGTGCTATGTCTATGGAAAAGAAAGCATTAGCCAAATCCACCACCTAGTGGCACCAACCCGACGTCAGTGTAAGGCGGTCTATGAGATCCGTTATAGCCAGCACTGCAGAGCATAGTGGGGAGTCACTTTATTCAGTTCTTTGTAATCTACAGTCATTCGCCAGGTGCCGTCAAGCTTCCTCACTGGACATACTGGAGAATTGTAGGGGTTGTGCGTGGGATGGGTGATCTTTGTCTTTTCCAGCTGCAATATTATCTGACCAATTGTCTCCTGGCTTCCTGGGAGGCGGTACTGCCACACCCACACCACCCAGCGGGGGTTAGGCAGTTTCATGGCCTCGTGATGCAGGTGCCCTCTTGGGATGGGCTGAACCCACAAGCAGAATTCACCTGGG
>NW_005874030.1:10628-18290 GCF_000147115.1 Myotis lucifugus | reverse complement strand
AAGGTGCAGGCAAGCCTCATATGGTGGCTGCTCAGCCACCCAGGGCTGACCCATGGTGCAGGAAAGCGTCAGATAGCAGCTGCCCAGCCACCCAGGGCCGCCCTAGGCTCAGGTAACCAGGGCCGGCCAAGACTTCCCTTGATCGCCGGGTTGCCTCCCACCCCTGAGGGCTCCCAGACTGTGAGAGGGGCATGTTGGGCTGAGGGCCCCCCCCCCACTCCAGTGCATGAGTTTTCATGCACTGGGACTCTAGTTATAATATAGAACCTGAGATTCAATTGTAGAGAAGTCCTCAAGAATATTTAAGCCTATAATCCAGGGGCTGAGGACTCAGTGCCACAGTTACTAATGATGTAAGAACATCTTTCCAGACAGAAAATGTGTAACCAAACTCTTTTATTCAAAAAAGTTATTTCCCTTGTGGAATTTTACTATGTTTATATTAGATTTAGATTCTTTTTATCATAAGCATTGGTTGGGATAGACTGCTATTAATTGCAAGGCAGAAAATATACTAAAGGTAACTTACTATCAAGGTAACTTACCAAGAGTTGGCTATTGCTGAATTGATTATTTCAGGGTGTCATGATGCCAGCTAAGACCGATGCTCTCCCTAGGTTTTTGCTATTCTTGGTGTAACAACTTTCCTCCTCAGGCTACCATTCATGATTATATGATGGCTACTGAAGTTCCAATCATGATATTTACTTAAAAATGTATCTAAAGACAGAAAGAGGGGTAGATAGGATGTAGATGGATAGATAATGATTTTCTCTTTATTTCTTGTCTTCTTATTTCCTTATTGTTTTCTTGTTGACTTAACTTCAAATTATTTTTTAATTAGGGAGATAAATTTTCAAATCACACATGATTCTATTTATTTTTTTGTCAAACAGTGTTTAGCAAGTTATTTCTTCAAATGATGAAACTAAGGTGTTATCCTATATAATAAAAGCCTAATATGCAAATTGTCCCTTTGACTGGGAGTTCAACCAGGAGTTTGACTTCAAGCTATGACATGCTGACGACCAGGTGGTGGAACCTGCTGGGTGTTGGAGATGCGAAGCTGGCAGCGGGCAGCAGTGGAGGCATTGCTGGCCCCGATGGACCCTGATAGACCCCGATGAGAGCAGGACCATGGCAGGATGGTGGAGCAGGTGAGTGGGTGGTGCCAGGCCAAGGCAGGTGAGAGCAGGACCTGATCACCCCTCCAATCACCCTGCAGACGGCGACCAGCATTGGTGGCAGGGGGCGGGGTCCGATGACTCAGGCAGAGGGGGGCACGCAGGGTCCCATGGGCTTAGGTGCTGTCCAGGGCCCAGAGGTCAGCTAGGACCTGTCCTTCCATGCCAGACACTCACGCTTCGATCGCCGGCCAGTCCTAGGGACCGCACCTGTGCACAAATTTCATTCACCAGGCCTCTAGTTAGAATATAAGGAAGGAATGGATGTTGGTCTGGTGAATAACAGTGCCTGTCCTTGTGTGCTTTATTTTAAAACAGAAACTTGATTTAAAACATTTTTGTAGTGACAAAGATCAACTCACATGTAATAGCACTATAAAGTAGGAATGCTAATCTCAAAAGTTATGAAAGGCAACGCGAACTGGCAGGAAGAAAATGGAGACAGAAATATGTAGGTTATATTCTGGTCCTTAAAATTCACAGATGTCTGACCTACTAAGCTGAGACATGGAATGCTCATCCAGAACATGGGGAAAGGAAGAAGCTACGCCTGAAATGTGAAAGAAAGAGTATATACTTCAAAACTTTATGATGGTTACAGGAATGCAAAGAGAGAATGAAGGGAATACTCTTCTAATGCCACACTTGGTAATTTTGAGCAGATCATAAAAAAATTATTTTCTAAAAGAGCTGCCATGGAACTAGAGTCCATTGGGTAAGTGCTTTATTTACTGTGAATTGCTAAGAAAGTTGCTCTGCAATTCTTAGTTCTAATAATCGAAAGGACTTTTTAGGAAGGGATAGTGGAAGTTATGTATTTACCTCTAGGAGTTACTGCTGTTCTGAATAAAAAATACCTTCCAAGAAGACCCAATACTTGTGTAAGCATCAAATCCAAGCTAATTAGGGGGGGGGCAGTATTTGGCACCAAGAGTGCCAAACAACTGCTGGGTTATTCTCAAGAGCAACTACCAGGATTGCTTGATGGAAATAGTAGTGGAAGTCTCATTGTGGAGGGTTGAAGGTGTGGCTAACTCCTTTCAAAATATTCAGAACATGTTAACTTGAGAATGAATCATTTCTAATAGCATTCTTATTTGTGGATTGGGTATTAACACTGGTTGATATGTCATTGTATCCTCGGTGAGAAGAGAAAAGTACACTGCTTAGAAAGAATCCTGGTGGAATAAGAAACCCAGAAACATCTACTGAGTATTTAGATTATCCATATGGACCATAAAATCTGTTTCAGATTTCTGGACAGAAGTATATGTCCTGGAGAAAGGGACTTACACACATATGAATGAACAGCTTATTATTATCATCGTAATTAGTTTTCATAATTAGGCTGATGGTAATCTTGAAGTGTTTTTGGTGATTTAGTTCACATTTGCATGGACTCTGCAAGTTTTTTTTTAAAATATGTGAAAATGTGTGCTACAGTGATATTTTTAATATCAAGTGTTCTCAACAGAAAGCAGGCAATTTTTTTAAAATTCTCAAGAAAATTAAATACATTAGATTATGACCCTGGCTAGTGGTCTCAGTGGTTAGAGCAGCTGCCGAGCACCGAAGGGTTGAGGGTTTGATTCCTGGTCAAGGGCACTTACCTGGGTCGCAGGTTCGATCCCCTGCTTGGTTATGGCACATGCAAGAGGCAACCAATCTATGTGTCTCTTTCACATCCATGTTTCTCTCTATCTCTCTTTGTCTATCCCTCTACCTCTCTCTCTAAAAATCAATGGAAAGAATATCCTCGGATGAGGATAAAAATACATTTATCCTCATAATCTAATATATAAAAATATATTAGATTATAAAAAATATATTAGATTATGTTCATAATGCTACCATGATTAACTGAAAGACTAAAGCACAAATATTAATAATGTATGTAAGATATATGTGATAACATATTCAGGGATAACCTGCTTGCCCTTTTGACATGAATTTAGGATAAGTTAACATTAATAATGCCAAGATATTTGCCTTGTCAGAAGCTATTGTTTATTGGTTTCAAGCAAGACATTCCTAATATGGTTCTGATCATTGTTCAGTGCTATCATTTCCATTTCTTAGAGTTTCGGTGGGAACACTTAGCTAAAAGCTGCCCTGCCTTTCTAATGCCTTGCTGCCCAGATAGACCTCAAAAATAAGACACAGTGTCTCTAGGAGGCAATACCCTCTCACACTGTGTGATTCTCAACATCCGCTGTGTTCAAAATGCTTCTTCCTTTCCAATGCACAGAATATCGCTTACAGGAATTTCACATGCTTTTGTCAGGTTAATTTTCAATGTGGTTCTTCTAAAATTTAATAATGCAGAGTGTTTGTGAGTAGATGCAAAATACACATTCTGACCATTCAAGCACTAAAATGCCTAGGAGGGTAAAAAGAAAAAATGACATTCAATCTGGCCTTTTGCATGTGTATTGTTGGTAAAATAAAATTCTGTCCACTGACCTTTGTCTAATATAAGATTCCTTTATTTTTAAAGCTGATCCACATGCCTTGTATCTTTAGTATTGCCATACTTGCCAGCAGCAACCATACTGGACAATATTAGTGAAAGCAAAATTACCACCATTGGAATTTGATTGTTAAAAAGCATAACAATGTATGTTTGTTTAATGCATATATTTTACACACACACACACACACACACACACACACACACACACACACACACAGAATTGCTGACTCCTAGGAAAATGTTCATTTGATCATAGTTTATTTAGTTGTTTTTTTATTTGTTACTGACTGAATGTGACCTAGTAACTCCCATTTGAGAGTTACTACGGGCCAGTAATCTACACAGTTCAGGTATTGGTTAAGTCTATTATTTTCTTCTGGAATTGTTTTATAATGACAAGGAGTCTTACCATGCCAATATTATTCCACTACTTTTGCTATTCCTCCTCCTCTGTCTCTACTTCCTTTTCCTCTTCCTTTATCTCTCTCTTTAAGTACAGTTGAGTTGTTAATTTTCTAAGGGCTCTACCATATGAGCTGTGCTTACCTGGGTTAATGATAAAACCTGTTCCAGATGAAGGAAGCCTCTCTCCTTCATATGTGTTTGCAAGAACCCTAGACAGTTTTCTGTAGGCCACAGTATACTCTGGATTTGTCCCATCATTTGTCACCAGCTGATCTTTGTGCTCCTTGGGTGAGCAATCCATAATGATTATCATTGTTCTTTTTCTTTTATTTGACTGGGCTCTTTTTTTAATTTTAATTTTGTGGTTGACAATATTACTGATGTCCCCCTTTGCCTACCTCCACCAACTTCTCTTATCACAATTCTTGCTTGCAATTCTCTGCTCTGGTATTACTAAATCTTCAGTCTGATAACTGAATACTGACTCCCAGTAGCTCTGAGAGAGAGATTTTTTTCCCATTATATTGACTATAATTGCTTATTTCTACAAGCTCTAATCTTGTCCAGTTTTTCATTTATTTATGGTGAGTAGGTATTTTTAATAATTGATAATAAGTCATAACCCACAAAACACTTTTAAAATATAATGACCTACAATATATTTAGTGTATGGGGCTCACTTTTTCCTGTTTTGTCAGGAAGCGAAGGTAATTTATTTACTTTATTACTAAGAGTTGTATGACTGTAAATGAAAGGTGTGGAGAAGAGGAGAGAGAGAGAGAGCGCGCTTCCCACATAGAAGGAACACTTTGAGGAAAGGCTTAGAAGTGGAAGACTGCAGAGCATGTTAGGGGAAATGCTAGTGGCTTGAAGTAGAAGTGCATGGGAAAGAGAAAATGTGGTTCAAATTGTAGAAGACTTATCAACATCTTCAGGCAGTGGAGTGGACTTAACAATTATAGTTTTTAGGCAAATTTAGAGAGTAGTTGAGAAACTCAAAGTCAAGGCCATAGTCAAGAGTCAGTGGAGATTTAACTCTAGGACACTAATGACTAGCGCATAAAAAGTCATTACTTGAAAAAGTAAAATAGTATGTTTTAATTTAGGTTTGAGGTTCAACTGAAGTATTGGTGTAATAGTTTGAGTTTGAGGTTTGATAGTCTAACTTTGGGGTTCAATGGGGGCATTTGTGTAATGTCCAGTAATAATTCCAAAATATGAATATGGACCTTGGAAAGATATTCTCCATTCAGTTTTATTAACATGGACATTTATCATTTTCTCCAGTGGTGCTAAGTATTCTAGAAATTGCTGAACATTAAAACCTGAAATATAAATTTATTCATTTGAAATTTATTTAAACTACTACTAGGTGTCCATCTCTATCACTGAACCTTCCGTTAAGGTACTTGAGGATAGGTAGTTTTCAAGCTTAAAGACCCACCCATACCCACATACACAGGCATTAAAATAATATATGTATTTTAAATCTGACACATAGAGGTGAGAATTATATAGGGTATTTCCATTTATGGAGCTAATTACAGTTAGAACAATGAAATTTATAAAGGAATAATACAGAGAGAAAAACTATTAAAACACACAAAAAAATAAGAATGTAACAAGTGAGATGCCTACTGACTGCAGAGTTGAAATTTATGATCCGGGATTGACTTTTTCCACCATTTTTTCTTCATATATTTCAGAGACTAGAGCCAGCTAGCATCACTATATTCTTCACAGAATTTTTAATCTCTTCAATATGATTTCCAGGGTTAATTTTGCCTGAGAGAACTTCCAGGGCTTGAAATTGGTGTATTGGGTTTTGCACCTGGAACAGATCAACAAATTGCCACCATTATTGGTTAAAGATTGCTCTGCACTCATATTGAGTAAAAGCATATCTGAATGTCATTTGCAATGTCATGAGCATAAAATGCTCCTTTAAGAGATCAAAGAACATTTTATTTTTAAAATAAATTAATCATTTAAATATTTGTTTCTAATAAAGCTAAAATCATTATAGTAATTAATGTAACCACACTAGTTGAGTTGAACTATAAATAAAAAGTACATTGACTTATGTCTAATTTTTTGAGGATAGTATTGCATATTTGTTTTCTGAATTGATAATTGGGCAATTCAATTAACCTTTTGCACATGTTATGTATTGGGAAAGCAATTTACGTTTGCCATCTGTTTCACTTTACAGAATCAAATTCAATGATGATGTTACTATTGAATGAAAGGGATTTGAATATGCTACATAGCCACTTCATTTACTTATATTTTTAAAACAATTCAAATAAATTTACTGTGAAGTTAAGTGTGTATAATCTTTATTAGGTATATCATTTGATGAGAGCACAATTTTAGGTTATATAGGAATAGATATTTTAAATACCATTTCCCCATTCTTGATTGTTTTACTATTGTTTCTAAACTTATTACATTAATTTATTTTAATTTACTTATTTTATCCATCAGCATTTATCCCCTCTGTGCCCTCTTCCACCCTCACCCCCTGCCACAATCACTAACTATACTGTTGTCCAACTCCATGAGTTCTTCCTCTTTTTTGCTGTCTCAATCTGCTTCACTTCTGAATCTTCTACACAACACAACACAGCAAAAACACACACACACACACACACAGACACCAGAGCTGTCTGCCTGCTCTCTATGAATCTGTCTCTATTTTTTTTTTGGTAGTTCAGTTTGTTCATTGAATTCCACAACAAATGAAATAATATGGTACTGACTTTCTCTCACTGGTTTATTTTGTATTTATTCAATAAATGGTGCTTGGAAAATTGGACAGATCCATAAGAAAAAATAAAACTAGACCACCTGCCTCACAAAAGAATAACTCAAAATAGATTAAAGACTTAAATGTTAGACTTGAAACCATAAAAGTCATAGAAGAAAACATAGGCAGTAAAATCTTGGACATTTCTTGGAGCAATATTTTTTTCTAATATATCTCCTCGGGCAAGGGAAATAAAAGAAAAAATAACCAAATGGGACTAAACAAAACAAAAGAGTTTTTGCACAGCATGGAAAACCATCAACAAAATGAAAAGACAACTCACTGATGGGAGAACGTATTCACCAATGGTATATCTGATAAAGTGTTAATGAAAAAGAACTTATAAAACTCAACACCAAAAAAATCTAATTTAAAAATGGGCAAAAGACCTGAGTAGTCACTTCTCCAAAGAGGACATACAGCTGGCCAATGGACATATGAAAAGATACTCAATGTCACTAATCATCAGGAAATGCAAATTAAAACCTCAATGAGATTACACCTCACACCTATTAGAATGGCAATCATCAATATATCAACAGACAACAAGTGTTGGTGAGGATGTG
The DNA here is from genome assembly GCF_000147115.1 of Myotis lucifugus. NCBI lineage: Eukaryota > Metazoa > Chordata > Mammalia > Chiroptera > Vespertilionidae > Myotis > Myotis lucifugus. The sequence continues at coordinate 10,853 of NW_005874030.1, read as the reverse complement.
GAGAAAATGGAACCCTTGTGCATTATTGGTGGGAATGCAGATGAAAAAGCTGTGGTACATTTACACAATGGAATACTACTCAGCCATAAAAAGAAAGGCAATTTTACCCTTTGTGACAGCATGGATGGACCTGGAGAACACTATTACATTAAATTTTGTGTAAATGTTTTTGTATTGGTGGATATTATTTTATTAAAATTCCCATCTGTTGGTCCAGAAAGAACA
>NW_005874030.1:7252-10528 GCF_000147115.1 Myotis lucifugus | reverse complement strand
TTTGTGTCATTCTATTTCATTTTAGGAAAAGCCTGATCTCTAGCATCTTACCAGTTCAACTTTGGACTTTCTTGTCCCAACACAGGTTGCATCTCTCTCTCCCCAATTCCTGAGACTTATTCACACACAGTATTTTATTGATTTTAAAGTTAGCATTTCAAGTGTTGGAGTAGATATTTGAGTAAATACAGATTACTCAGTAATCCTGAAATCATTCTACTTTCTCTATGTTTACATTAGGCATATCAAACTTCACTAACCATCCCTCCAAATATATTTACCTCTTGTGGTACTTGTCTTGAGGTACAATTTTCACAATAAAAGCTTCAGATAATAAATACCTAAATATCTAAATTACTTAAATAATAACTCACCAGGTAGTATTAGGAAACATTATATCTGTTAATTTTATGTAGAGATAAACACTGTTAAAGTATCTTTAGTCTTTTGAAAATGAAATGTAAAGTCTCATCGAATCACATAATTACTGCCAGAGTAGTCTGAAAACATTCCAACAAATGCTTCATTTATTCTTTTTTTTTTCCTGACCTAGTATGAATTTACTTTCACCTGTACCCTCATTAATTTATCTTTCTTTTTCTGGCTGATGTGGATCAATTGAGCAATATACCAGAATGCATAATAAAGATTTTAGAGAAATATTGATAATATTTATACCATTAAGTGTCTTTATTCTGTTACTCATAAATATCAGACATCTTCTTAGTAATTTTATTCATAGTCTATTTTTATTCTAGGAACATTTTATAGAAATGAATATATATTACCTATAGAGGAGTGGAAAAGATACCCTCACATGGAAGTAATAAAATGTTCTGAATTTTACAAAGACATTCAAACGGACTGAAGCTTTGGTGATTAAATTTCCTATATGTAGCCAGGATAAACTTATTTTCAAATATTTATCTTTGCTTCAAAATCTACATTCCCATAGGTTAGGAGCCCAAAATAATATAATGTACATTTTTACTCTCCAGTGATAAACAATTTAGCTCTCTTTAATATTTCATTGCAGATCTGTTTGAAATTTGTGTCTCTTTGAAATGATTTCTTGAAGGAGTTAAATAGCAATTTGGAGAATTTTATGCGTAGTATTTTTGGATATTGCACGGAAAATCACAAATCTTAAATTCACAAATTTTAAGTACAGAAAATACACCAGGAAATTCTTGCAGGAAAAGGAATCCTCATTACTCATTAGCTTTAGTTTTCTGAAATTTTAAGTATTGAGTCTCAAATGACTTGGGTCATTTTGGAAAAACACACACATAAAGGCACTGACAGTTTAAAATGTAAGCATGAGGCTGAAGGTAAAAATGTCACCCATGTTGTAGTTTACTTGTAGTTGCTCATTACCTAAGTTCAGTAATTTTTCTTTGTGAAATAGTGATAATAATATTTACCTCAGGGGACTTGCAATAAAATTACATGAGAAATAAAATAGCTAGAAAATAAACTAATTATTCTTAGCATTTTGTGTGTGTGTGTGTGTGTGTGTGTGTGTGTGTGTGTGTGTGTGTGTGGTTTGGTAGTCTGTCATTAGTTTTGTAAAATTCTCAGCCATTATTACTTCAAATGTTTCTTATTTTTCTTTTTCACCTTCTCTTTTTGGTATTCTCATTACAAATATATTCTAAACTTTGGAATTGTTCCCCTGTTCTTGGGTAATTTTGGTCCCTCTTTTTCATTCTTTTATATGTTTGCATTTAAGTTTTGGAAGTTTCTATTAACATATCTTCTAGCTCACTGATGTTTCCTTAATATATCCAGTTTACTAATATACCCATCAAATGTATTTCTTAATTTTTTTTATTTCTGTTGCATCGTTTTGATATTTAGCATTTCCTTTTCTTTCTTATAATTTTCATCTCTCATACATGAGGTTTTAGAGTATCTGTCTAGAAGTTGAACTGTGTTTACAGTTTCTTATAGTGGTATTTTATGCTAAAATTTCTGTATTGTTGTTGTTTTTGTCACCCTTGCTGTCAATGAATTTTTCTAAAGACTCATTAACTAGGGCAGTGATGGCGAACCTTTTGAGCTCGGCGTGTCAGCATTTTGAAAAACCCTAACTTAACTCTGGTACCGTGTCACATATAGAAATTTTTTGATATTTGCAACCATAGTAAAACAAAGACATATTTTTGATATTTATTTTATATATTTAAATGCCATTGAACAAAGAAAAATCAACCAAAAAAATGAGTTCGCGTGTCACCTCTGACACGCGTGTCATAGGTTCGCCATCACTGAACTAGGGTCTGAGCATTGTAATTTTTAGCTCTAACACCATTGTCATACAGCACTCTAACTGATGTGGTGATAAGGTGTGAAGGGCAGGGGAAGTATCCTATAGTCTTCTGGTTAATTATCATCATACTAGTCTACACTTAGTCTCTAGCCATTTGTCAATTAGAAATTAAAGGCTTCCTTGCCGAAACCGGTTTGGCTCAGTGGATAGAGCGTCGGCTTGCGGACTGAAAGGTCCCAGGTTCGATTCCGGTCAAGGGCATGTACCTGGGTTGCGGGCACATCCCCAGTAGGAGATGTGCAGGAGGCAGCTGATCGATGTTCCTCTCTCATCGATGTTTCTAACTCTCTATCTCTCTCCCTTCCTCTCTGTAAAAAATCAATAAAATATATTTAAAAGAAAAAAGAAATTAAAGGCTTCCTACCAACATTGGTCCCAGCTTGGGCTTCTGCTCTTGGGCTTCTATTCCTGGATAGTTATGGACTGATACCCATCTTTCTCTCGCTTTCCTATTTTGGGGGCCAAAGTTTGCCATGTGACCTCAATTCTGTGATGGATCTAAGAAGAGCTGTTGATTTTCAGGCTGTTCAGTTTATTTTTTTTTGTTTTGAGAATGGAAGTGATGATTCAAGCTCACAACATGTCAGAGTAGAAAACACTAGAGTTTTGCTTTTAATATTTAAAATTTCAAAACAAATGATAAAATTCTTTAAAAAGATTTACCAAAGTAGAACTTCAATTAATATATTTTTATTATCTACTTCAATATCTTAGAACTTAAAAGGTAACTGGATCATGAAAAAGTGTTAAGATATGAATTTTTTTATCTTAGGCAATTGATTTTTTACTACAATTCATCATCTATAGAAGTAAAAATTTACAAGAGTGTTCATTATCAAAGAAATTTAATGCAATGTTAATATGGATTCAGGTTTTGACATTAACATTTAACTTTAATGTAGATTTTGGAATGATTTAACTAAGTGACTGGAAAATTTCGGTTG
>NW_005874030.1:0-7152 GCF_000147115.1 Myotis lucifugus | reverse complement strand
CCTAAGAATCTCTTGTTTGGCTTTAGGGACTTATTTATTAATAAAATTAAAATGTAAATCCTAAAGTTCAGGGTAATTTGAAAGTTTAGAATAAATAAGCAAATATTTTTTAAATGCTGTCATGACACTTGTACCCTACAACTTGCATTTTTGCAAATGTTCCATAGGTCTGGAGCCTGCGGTAGTAAATGATTTAGCCATCAACTCGTAAATGATCTCTGAAATTTGTTGGAGGTTAATTCTCTGCCTCATTGGCCCCCTGAGATGGACAAATAGTAATTGATTTTGATGGCATTCACAAAGTACCTTCTCTTATTGAATAATAGGGTAGCACTCACAGATATATCCCCCAGGATACAGGAAAAATTAGTATAGAGATGTCATTAACAGTTTATTCTTATGCATTAATTCAATTAACCGTCAACTTACATTTGTGTTGCTTTAGGGAATCTACCAATTCTAAAGTGGCAAAATGGAGAGGAACCAAGATGGCGGTGTAGGTAAAAGCAGTACTCACATGCTCGCACAACCATACCAAAATTACAACTAAGATACAGAGCAGCCATCATTCACAGTTGCTGGAAATCTGGCTGAATGGAAGCCCTACAACTAGAGAATTAAAGAAGCCACCTTAAGACTGGTAGGAGGGGTGGAGGTGCAGAACATGAGGTGTGTTTTTAATTGGGAGGGATATCTTGGCTGCAGAGGCATCCCATGAGGAGCAAGGGGTCCAAGCCCCACACCAGAACCATCAGCCCAGGGTTCCAGAGCTGGGAAGAAAAGTCTCCGTAACTTGGGTCTGTTAAAAAACAGCAGTGAGTGTAGCTGAGTGACACAGACACTGTTGGAATCCCAGGCAGTTCCTCTTAAAGGGCCAGCACAGGGACTTACTCAGACTCACTCTCTCTGAGCTCCAGTACTGGGGCAGTGGCTCGTGGGATCCAGGGACATAGAGGGAGGAACTGTATTGTCTGCCATCAGAGCATGAAATTGGGGTGGCATTTCTCCCAGACAAGGATACTTGCAGGGGTCATTGTTCCTACACTGAGACCTCCCCCATCACAGAGCTGACTGACAGCCATATCTGAGTTTCCACCAGCCTGGTCCACACTGTTTTCTCTGCCCTGGTGATTGATTCCCTGAGATCCCACCCACCCAATTTGTAGCTCCACTCAAGCTGTTTGCAGTGACTTTTCCATGTGAATGGCCTGTCTTGTCTCAGACTTTCCTAAAATCTCTCAAACAAGTAGCAGCTGGACTCAGCATGCCTCATACCTTTTGATGAGTGGCCCCAGACTTCACACTAGCAGCAGCTTGCCATGATTTATACCTTGGTCTCTGCTAGGAACCTCCAAACCCAACACAAGTAGCAGCCATCTTCAGATCACTCTGTAGTTCTTGCCTAATGGCCCCAAGCAGTGCACAGGCAGTGGCTGATTTTGCACTCCCAGGAGGCCCCAGAGCCAATGAACTCTGTGGACAGCTTCAGACCATGTGAAGCTACAACCCTACCACATCCATGAGCAACATACACAAGGGGCAGACTTGGTGAGCACCAAAGCCCCTCTGAAGCAAGTCCTGCTCCATAGGGGTGTCTCCTTCATAACATCTCTTCCACTTTAGTCACAGATGGTCCTCACAGCCAATTGGCCTGGGGGGTCAATTCCTTCCAGTGACACCAACAACAATCAAGGCTCAACTACAACAGGATAGTGCACACAGCCCACACAGGGGCACACCTAGAGTGCCCAGCTCAGGTGATTGGAGCCAATTGGGCCCCACAGTTCACCTACTACATAACTCCACTCTACCAACTCCAGGAGACATAGCAGCTCTATCTAATATATAGAAACAAACATAGGGAACATCCAAAATGCGGAGACAAAGAAACATGTCACAGATGAAAAAACAAAAGAAATCTCCTGAAAAAGAACTAAAAGAAATGGAAACAAGCAAACTGCTAGATATAGAGTTCAAAATAATGGTTATAAGAATGCTCAAGGAACTTAGTGAGAATGTGAGGGAACTTAGTGAGAACTTCAAGGAACCTAGTAAGACCATCGAAGACATGAAAAAGGACTGGTCAGAAATGAAGGATACATTAACTAAAATGAAGAATAATTTATAGGAAATCGAGAGTAGAGTAGAGTTTTCTGAGAATCAAATCAATTATTTGGAATATGAGGAAGCAAAAAACACCCAATCAGAAGAGCAAAAAGAAAAAGAATTAAAAAATATGAAGATAGTATAAAGAGTCTCTGGGACAATTTCAAGTGTACCAACATTCACATTATTGGGGTACCATAAGGAAAAGAGAGGAAGCAAAAAAATGAAAACCTATTTGAAAAAGTAATGACAGAAAACTTGGTGAAAGAAATACACTTACAAGTCCAGAAAGTGCAGAGTCCTAAACAAGTTGAATGCAAAGAGTCCCACACCAAGATGCATCATAATTAAAATGCCAAAGGTCAAACTCAAAGAAAATCTTAAAAGCAGCAAGAATAAAGCATTTAGTTACCTACAAGGGAGTGCCCATATGACTGTCAGCTGATTTCTCAACAGAAATTTTGCAGGCCAGAAATATTGAAAGTGATGAATAGCGAGGATCTACAACCATTATTACTTTACCCAGCAAAGCTTTCATTTAGAATTGAAGGTCAAATAAAGAGCTTCACAGACAAGAAAAAATAAAGGATTTCATCACCACCTAACATGAAATATTGAAGAGTCTTCTTTAAGATGAAGAAGAAAAAAATAAAAATATGAACAATAAAATGGCAATAAATACATATCTATCAATAATTTAATCTAAAAATCAAAATAAATGAATAAGTAATCTAATGAACAAAATAAATTTATGAATAAAATAGAACCAGAGGCACGAAACATGGAACAGATTGGGGAATCTCAGAGGGAAGGGGGGAGGGATGGTAGAAAGAGATTAACCAAAGAATTTATATGCATATATGAGTTACCCATGGACACAGCCAATAGGGTGGTGAAGTCCTGGGGTGGGGCTGAATCCAGGTGGAGAAAGGCAATGGTGGGGAAAACGGTGACATCTATAATACTCTCAACAGTAAAGATTTTAAAAATTTGTTAAAAATTAAAGTGTCAAAATGGTTTATATGCTTTACCAAGTATTCCACATTTAAATAAAATATCTTAAAGAGGATGTAGTCACTGTTTAAAATACACCAAAATAGGTATCATGATTACCTTATGGAAGTAATGAACTTAATATATCTCATCATTACTGTTGTATATGTATCACACAGAGATAGAAGGAATATAGCCAATACTGAATCCACCATGGAAACTATGGGAGTCATTACAATCAACTCATTGCCCCCAAAGATATCCACTTTGAAATTTCCCAAACATTTAAATGTTAACTTACCTTACCACCTGACATGTGAATATATTACCTTACCTGGTAAATGTGAGTAATTAATCATCTTAAAACAGAAAGAATATCTTGGTTCATCAAAACAAATCCAATATAATCCCAGGGAGTCCTTGTAAGTGAATGATGAAAGCAGGAGGAACGGGGTCTGAGAGAGTTGCAGGTTCTATGCTTTTGACTTTGAGGATGAAGGAAGGGGTCATGAGCCAAGGCCTGGGGAGGGCTTCAGAAGCTGAGGAAGAAAGAAAACAGACTCTCCTCCTAGAGGCCATAGAGAAAATGCTGCTCTGTGAACAAACGGAGGTTAGCTCAGTGAAACCTATTCTGTACTTGCAAACTATAAGGTAATATCTTTGTACTGTATTGAGCCACAAGGTGTGATAATTTGATACATCCTCAATAGAAGATATATAGGCACATAAAGTCTAAAAATTCTAGGGTACTCTTTTCTGTTTAATTCTGGGATACTCTTGATGACTGATGACAACATGATGATAAATCATTTTTAAGTTATTAGTATGTGAAAAATAAATCTTATGTATAAGCTAACAATCAGATGAACTCTTTATATATAGATTTTGTTCCTATCCCCATTTTACAGATGTCAAAACAGAGGCTTGGAGAGTTTATAGAACTTGCTTTGATGGAATTAGTATGGCTAGACTTCCAATCTAACAAAGGGAGTGAGATATTGTACAGATGCCAAAAGTATTTATTTAATTATTCTAAAAATAATGAAAAATAATGAGCTAAAGAATCTTCTTTTCCCATAATATGAGAAAAGATATGAAGGTCACAAATGAAAATGATACCATGCCTGTTCTCAGAAATTTAGGCTCTATTTGAAAATCGTACAATCTGAAATATTCAAATGAATGTTTGTATCTGTAAGTGTTATTCATTCTTGAATAATAACCCTTGGCTTAGTGTTTCTATATTTCAATTAAATAGTTGGGTGGAATGTATCCAAACAATAAGGGAAAATATACAATTGAATCCAGAGTACATCATAACCTCTCAAGTCTCCCTTACCCAGGAGGCTTATTGCAATGTGTTCTCATTTTTTTACATTTAAATATTCACTTTCGGCACCTTTCATCTGGTGAAGGTTTGTGTTTGGTGAAGTGGAATGACTATTGGAGCCAAACTGACCTCTGAATAATTCAAGATATGGAGTATTTCAGAGCATCAGTTTCCTCATTGGTAAAAATGTTTACTCTAAAAGTGATTTAATAAAGTAACGGGCTTAATGACCCTAGAATACTGCCAGAAATCAATAACTAAGGTCACTGATATTCTGTATTTTATATTTTTTAAAGTAGTATAAGCTCCACTTTTATCTCAGTTTCTGTGGCTTTTGAAATATAATTTAGATCATATTCCTAAAAGTTGTTGGTATGAGTTATTAATAACACTAACCAAATTTGCCTGCTTAAATCCTATCCTCTTCTGCCTTTTTGAAGTCGTTTGTGGGGAAGCAAAGGAGGCGTATCCCCCCTTCATGGTTCTAGTTCTCTGTCCTGTGTCTGACAGAGTGAAGCTCTGGGCCTGTGAGGCTGAAGAGAGTCACTAACAGGTCTACTTGATAGAATGGCTGGGGTGGAATTGCTCAGTTCCACAGCTTTACTAGGAGACTGTGATTGCTCTCTCAAAGCTATCTCAGAGCCAGCTATTTAAGCAATGGCATTTTCCCAAAATAGGCCTTTATGACAATTCTCCTCTCTCCAGTTGGGGCTACCAACTCCATGAGCTCAGTTTATTTTCTTCTTTTACTTTGCTGGTAGCTGTCAGAGTCCTTTCAGAAATGCTGCTGAGGGTGGAGTGTAGTTTTCTTCCTCAGCTACCTTTTAATAGGAGCAGTTGGTTTACAAAGAGGAAATATAACAGGAAAACATTTTCAATAGATTCTAACTTATAAAAGTTGGAATAGAATTATGGTCCTTTTACATTTTACCCTTGATATGTTTGGAAAGGTCTTTTTATTTTATGTCTTTTTGCTTTATAATTTTAGCAAAAATGCAGCACCATATTTTATTTTAATATGCTACTCTCTATTTATTGTAGTATTTTTTCTTATGATTCACAGTCTTATATTTAATTCTAATTGACTAAATAGTTTAATGGATAAATGAATGAATCAAAACATAGAACATCTAGAACAAATTAAAAAATGTTTCCAGAATCTGATTCACTTTGTACTTCATCTGATTACTGTAAAATTCTACTTTATATTTTCCCAACAGCAACAATCCATCTTTTATATTTGAGTCAGCTGTATTCACTATAAGAGTTTCTCTGTAGGGCTGGATCTCAAAAAATGGAAAAGATCATTTTTCAGTACTTCAAGGACAGTGTATTAGGAAAGGCAGATGGCATTTTCACAATGGTATTTGTTAGCACAAATATTATTGTATATTTACTTTTAATTTGTTATTAAATATAATATGCCATAAGTAGCAATGCTTTCTCAGTATAAGATAGTATGTTTTTGATGATGATGATGTACAGTTTTTAAACAGTCCACAATCCTATGTAATAAAAGGGTAATATGCAAATTGACCCTAATGGCGGAACGACCAGGAACCAGTCGCTATGATACACACTGACCACCAGGGAGCAGACACTCAATGCAGGAGCTGCCCCCTAGTGGTCAGTGTGATTCCACAGGGGAGTGCCGCTCAGCTAGAAGCCAGCTCATGGCTGGCCAGCCCAGCAGCAGTGGTGGGAGCCTCTCCCACCTCTGTGGCAGCACTAAGGATGTCCGACTACCTGGGGGGCGGGCCTAAGTCATTAGATGGATATCCCCCAAGGGCTCCCAGGCTGCCAGAGGGATGTCTGAATGTCAGCTTAGGCCTGATCCCCTGGAGAGCAGGCCTAAGCTGGTAGATGGACACCCCCTGAGGGCTCCTGGACTGCGAGAGGGCACAGGCTGGGCTGAGGGACCCCCCCAAGTGCATGAATTTTCATGCACCGGGCCTCTAGTTATTAATAAATAAATCAACAAATGAATTAATGGTATAAATTTACATCAACTTGTATATTAGAATTAAATTAATAGATTCACAAAAAAGCTTTTCTAAGAAGCTATATTACTGTATTTTGTACATATGTTCCTAATTATGTTAATGGCATAAATAGGTATTGCTGTGATCATATTTATTTTATAGATGTGAAAGAGAGTAAAGATCTAATATGTGTCCACTTTCAGGATGTTAGGTGGCAAATATGGAGTGATTCCCATTATTGTGAGTGCATTCAATATCTTATTCAGATTAAATGTGACTAAGGAATAAAGTGCTTTGATAAAATGTCTTCTAATGAGTATAATTTTAATTACTGCTGTGACCTGTTATTTTCCATGTAGAGGTATAAACTGCATCACATTAAAAGCAACCAGGCAGCCTGGCAGGTGTGGCTCCATGGTTGAGCATCAAGCAATCAAACAGGAGATCAGGGTTCCATTCCCTGTCAGGGTACATCATGCCGGGTTTGTGGGCTCGATCCCCAATAAGGGGTGTGTAGGAGGCACCAGATCAACGAGTCTCTCTCATCATTGAGGTTTCTATATCTCTCTCCCTCTCCCTTCCTCTCTGAAATCAATATTATTATTATTTTTTTAAAGAGCAACAGGCAAATTTCAATGAACCAATTTCCTATCTGCATAAGGTAGACTATTATACAGATTCCTTGATGACCTCACTTCACAGTATTTCTCGGTCTCTCCAGGCTGCATCACACACATAACC
>NW_005874029.1:10561-18256 GCF_000147115.1 Myotis lucifugus | reverse complement strand
CCCCCTCCCCGCCCCCACTCACTCTCACCCCCATTAGTGAGGCCGCCTGCTGCGGGAGCTTCAGTCCCAGGTGTTCCTGCCCACACTCTGGCCCAGTAACCACCATTAAAAATGAATAATGAGCAAGAGCAGGCAAGGCTGGGGGGATTGGCGGGGTAGAGAGAGGCCCGAGGCCCCCTCCCCATCCTGCTTCCCGCCCCGCACTCCACTCCAGCCCCTGGGAAGATCATCACAAGTCACCTTGCTGGCAGGCCTGCTGGCCCTCCTCCCCTCCCCCCAGCTAAGATTGTTTGGACAAGGCAGCTAAGGTTGTCAGAATAAGCAAATAAAAATACAGACGGCCAGTTATGTTTGAACTTCAGGCATAAAACGAACCACTTTTTAGTCTATGTCCCATCCAATACGTGGGACATAAACTATGGCGTGATTCATTGTTTATCTGAAATTCAGATTCAGCGGGATTCTCTCTGGCGCCCTGTTCTAATCCCGCCTGGAGGGACAGTGGGCCTCCGTTCCTCTCCCTGTGTTATGGATGAAAGCCCGGATAGGATTGATATTAGCCCATCGGAGGGACCCTGTCCCCACGGCACGCTGGGGCCTCCCTGCCAGCTGTGCCTGGTGGGTGCTGGACCTTGGAGCTCCTGGGGAGCCCAGGAAGGCGCCCTGGGGAGGTTGAGGCCGAATCTGCCAACATGTTTGGGTTTTGTCTTTGGTTGTTTGTTTTCTTTAGAAAATATCTAATAAGTTTAACTGGACCCCTGCTCTGCCAGGCACTCATTCCCCCACATGCACATACAATGAACGAGATGGGCGATATCTGTGCTGTGGACAGACTTGAATTTGGTGCTGGAGTCGAGACTCCAGAGGTCCCGGGGGAGAGGAAAGGAGGGGTCACGTGCCCGCCTCACCTCCCTCAAGTACCCGCTGGGGGGGACTGTCATCTCTGGCCTTCAGCAAGGCCCCAACGGCAAGGGCACAGTCCTTGAGTCCCGAATTCGAATTACGCCCCTCATATTGTATTACTAAGTGCTTTCTCTCTGCCTCTCAGCAGGCTGCCTCCCTGATGGGAATACTACTACTACTACTACTAGTACCTGACTGTCGGGGTCATTGAGAGAACTAAATGCATGAATACATTCAAGGAGCCTGGCCTGGCACAAAGTTAGTGCACACTTAAGTGATGGCTGGTCCATCCCACCTCCCTTCTGGCTCTGGAGGGAGGGGCTGAGCGGGAATCTGAGGCTAATTTTAGCCCTGATGACACCCCCTGGCTGCCTGCCTTGTCCAAACATCCTCAGCCAAGCATGAGGTTCAAAGCGTCCCCTGGCCCCCAAACTCTGACATCCAAGGAGCCTGTTTATTCATTCCTGTGCCGGAGCATTCCTCATCCGCCTGCGCCTGCCATCCCGCTCCAGCCCAGCCCCTTGCTCACCCCAGTGGCCCAGGTTCGGGACCAGCTCACCTGCAGGCCCCTCAGAGACAGCCCCTGACCAGGCGGTCAAGGTGGGGGGCAAGGAATAGGGTGGGCAAAGGTCCCTGCTGCCCCAAAGTCTGGAGCCTCCGGGGTCCTTGTTTCTAATTCTCTGAGTGAGATCCTGAGCTTCTCTCTGTGGCGACTCATTCACTCAGCACCTGCTTACAGAATACCTGTTGGGTGCCAGGTCCTACAGGGGACCCGGACCCTGCCCCATGGGCTCTGTCTGGGGGGAAAGTAATGATAAGCCAGGAAACAGAATTTCCCAGCATGCCCGGTACTGTTCATTTCTTTGTTCGCTCATTTACTCATTTATTTATTCATTCAGGGTGTGTTTCTTGAGCCCCTCCTCAGCCAGGCACTGTTCAAGGCGGTCGGAGCTCAGCAGGGAACAAAGCAGACCAAGATCCTCCGTGGGGACAAAGGCAAGAGACAATAAATGATGCAAAGAAATATAGTCTAGTTAAGCGGCAGTAGTTGCTATGAAGAAAAATAAAGCAAGAGCAGGGATGGGCAGTGCTGGTGGGAGGCGGGTAATTTGAAAAAAGTGATTCAAGAGGGAGATATTTGAGGGAGCCATGTGGATAACAGGAGGATAGAGTTCTAGGCAGAGGGAACAGCCATGCAAAGGTCCGGGGGTATGAATGGTGAGGAGGCCTATGGGGGATGCAGCAGGACCTGTGGGCTTTGCCTCTGAGATTGATGAAGGCCCTGGGAGGGTCTTGAGCAGAGATGGGTGAGATGTAGCCTGGAATTCTCCCACCTGACTCTCCCCTCGCTCCAAGGTCAGTCCCCAGAACTGGTACTCCTCAGGTGGAGGCCGGCCGGGGCCAGAGTGGCTGCAGGTGGATTTAACTATAAGTGAGGACTCCCGAGATATTCAGAGAGCCTACCAATGGAGAAGGTGGGGGACAAAATCTGGGCACGTCTTCCACACGTGGCATCTCCATATGCTCACGGCAGGGCCGGGCCGGTGCCCAGCTGGCCCGCATTCCTGGTTCAGGTTTTGCCAGTGGAGGGACAGGTATCCGAAAACTGGAAAGCATCCTCCAAAAACAAAACAACAAAACCTCTGCTTTTCTACCTCCATGTCCCAACAGATCTTCTGCAAACGCTTTTCCTTTCTTATAAAATACCTTCACGGGCTCTTCTGATTCCAGAGCCACCACACACGCGCTCTACAAAGCCTCTCCAGAGACAGAGAAAGGGCCCTTTGTTCCCAGCCCCTGAGTTCCCTGGAATTTTCTCTCCCAGCGGCAGCAACGCACCTAGATGCTGTTGTTTTTTCACACACGGTTTTGCAATGGGCTTTTTTTCCACTTGACAATAGATGGCCCCACAGCTTTTATTTCCAGAAATTGGAAAATGAAGCGTGTCGGCCCCCGCCTCCTCACCCACCGCAGGCTGAAATTTAAGCCACGTGAACCCGGTCGGGCCTGGGTGCCAGGGGTGGGCAGACCCCAACGTGCCAGGGGCCCAGGATGAAGGAAGGTGGGGGGCTGGCTGCAAGCCAGGGGTCTTGGGAGTCAGGCAGAGGGCGGGCAGCACAGGGGTGCCAGGTTTCTGTCACCTCGAGTTTCCCCCCCTCCCTCTCCACGCGATAGCCCCCAGCACCATCTCTTGGGCAGAGATGCTGTCTTCTTTAGAATACAATAGGACGCCCTGCCTGGTGTGGCTAAGTGGATAGAGCGTCAGCCTGCGGACTGAAGGGTCACAGGTTCAATTCCAGTCAAGGGCACATGCTTGGGGTTGCAGGCTCCATCCCCAGTAGGGGGCGTGCAGGAGGCAGCTCTCTCATCATTGATGTTTCAATCTCTCTCTCCCTCTCCCATCCTCTCTGAAATCAATAAAAATATATTTAAAAATAAATAAATAAATAAATAAATAAATAAATAAAATAGGAGGGGAAACTGAGGCCCAGAAAGGGTCAGGAGCCCAGGCCTGTGGGTTTCTGGCCTCTGCCCACAGTCATGCCCTGCCAAGAGCGTGTGCAGGGACCCAGAGGGTTCCCTGAGGGTCAGCTGCGTTGGCTCCATTTTGCAGACAAGGTGACTGAGCTCAGAGAAGTGGCGTAACTCGCCCAAGGTCACACAGCTGCCAGAGGTCGAAGTCTGTTCTCTGAAGCTTTTGCAATCAAGAACTCTGCAGCCAGACAGGCAGGCCCAGGTTCCAGCCAGCGCCACCACTTAGGGGCTGCAGGTGGATTCTGCTGTTAAATGAGGATTTCCTGAACATTCCAGAACAGTCTGGGATTGGGGGAAATTGCTACTCTCTGGAGAATGCCAAGAAAGACTAAGTCGGGGGTGGGTGTGAATTGCAGGCACTCTCTGAGCCTCAGTTTCCCTGTCTGCAGAGTGGACACTGAGGATCCCTGTGATGCCTTTGATTGGGGCTGGGACCAAGGATGGAGGGGCACCACTGGGTGAGGATGTGGGGGGCCTGGAGGGCCTCTGCCAAGCCCGCCTGTGACCCCAGGCCTGAGCCAGCCTCACTGGGCCCATCACTCACCTGCCACCCACACCACACACCTGGGGCCCCTCTCCCCACCGGCTGGCTGCAAGCCAGGGGTCTTGGGAGTCAGGCAGGAGTCCTCGGGAGGCCTGACCAGGGCTTCTTTGCAGGCTGGGGCGGGCTGTCCAGGGAGTGGGGGCGGGCACAGGGTGGAGCCTGGAGTCCCTTTGTCCCTGTCGTCACCGCCTCCAACTGAACTGATGTCTGCAACTGAACCTCTTACCCTTTCTGCCTCTCTTTATCTCCCTCTTTCTGGAAGTTTCTGAGACGGGGGCGGGGGGGTGGGGGGAATGGGAATCCTTGAACCTCAGGCATCTGGTTAACATGGGGAGATGCAGGGTGCCCCCTATCCATACCCAGGCACCATTCTCATACTCCCATTGCCTTCCCACATGCCCCATTTTGCACGTGAGGATAATTTCTCACCCATCCAGCTGGGAGGCCCCCTGCCCTGCTCCTGAGCTGCCCTCCTCCTTGGCTGGCAGCCCTGAGGCCCCAGGGGAAATGTAGTTTCCAGCAGGCTGGCTGCTCCGTCACCCACCCAGCCCAGGCCCAAGGCTCTGGGGGGTTGGATGTAGGTAGAGACCCTGGTCTCAGCCTCCACAGCATGAGGGAGGGTGTCCCCAGGGTCTCACACTCTGGGCTCTGGGATCAGCCCTTTCCAGGGAGGTGCTGGCCTCCGAGAGTCAGAGGTCTCAGGTCACAAAGCAAGTTCAGGCTGAGCACTGGCTCCCTCTGGCTTTGGGCAGGAGAGTCTTCTGACCCCCAAAGGCTGGACCCCCCCAAAGGCTGTGTGACCAGACAATAAAAATGTCAAATGGTCAAATGAAATTGTAGGTGGTTTAAGGCCATAAAACTAAATCATCGGAGAGACAGTGGCAGGAGGCCTCCTAAGAAGGTGGCACTCAGAAGGAAGAGGTTAGGGCAGGATGGGATGTCCTGGGGGGAGGGAATGAAGTGCCAGATCCGAGGAGCTGGGGAGGGGGTCAGGGTGAAGGCTGGGGCCTAGAGGCTGCCAGGTGTGGGATTGGCCAGTGCAGGGGGTCTCTTGGCCACAGGGCTAGTAGGGGTGGTTTGGGTAGGGACCTGGCTCCCCTAATCCCTGTGACATGCATGGTTTTATTTCCAGTCACTGTGGAGTAGGGGTGGGGGACATCCAGCCCTCGAAATCATTTGCTCTGGCCTGCCAAGGCATTGGGGGTGAGTTAATTAAATGCTTGACCAAATATAGCAGGCTAATTTTTAAGTTGATAATTTTGTCTGGCCTGTGAATGATGTTATAAGTATCCAAATGGCCCTTGGCAGAAAAAAGGTTCCCCACCCCTGCTGTGGAGGGACAGGGCTTGCTAGGGGTCTGGGTGGGTAGAATTACGGTGATCAGCAGCCCCAAAGGCCTCCCAGGGACTTCCCCTTCTCGACAGTGGGCCCTCCGCCCAGGATCAGAGCTCAGCTGGGATTGGGGCTCAGCCAGGGTTGGGGGCTCACTTGGGGTTGGGGCTCAGCCTGGCTGTACTTCCTGGCCCCGGGAACACTATCCCTGAAGCCCCTGGGTCATCCAGCCCCCTGGTGCCTTGAGTTCAGGCCCAAGCAGGCCAGTGGGAGGCCCACTCAGGCAGGGTTGGGGGCTGGTATATGGAAAATCCCCACTAGTGCCCCCTGCCTGGCTGCTTCTGCCCCAACCCACACGCTTCCCATGACCTGGTGACAGATGGCTAGAGCTCCCGGGGACCACAGGGGCCTTGGGGCCCTGAGGTGCAGTTGTATGTGGGGACCCCCGTGGATAGCACCCCCCCTCTGGCCATATGATGAAAAGTAGACCTGAACCAGAGGCCCAGGAGCAGGTGGGGAGGGGCAGCGCTGGGGGCCCCTCTGGCTGCAGTCCTGGCCCATCAGAAGCTGTCAGGAGGAGGCCTCCTGGAGCCTTTCTGACTCAGCCCCAGGGCAGTAAAGCCCCTCCTGGCTCCTCTGGGGATCTCAAATGGTGTTGAGCAGCAACTCCTTCCAGAGCAGTCATCCCGCTTGAATCCTTCCCTTGACAGGGAGCTCATTCCCTCTGAAGACAGTACCAGTGAGCACTCCCGGTGGCTCTAGCACAAGCCAATGTAGAGGGGAGAGACTGAGGCTCTGAGAAGGGCAGTCCCAGCCTCGATCCCTCAGTAAAAGGCAGGACAAGTCTCCCAACCCAACACGTTGCAGACATAGCAGCCAGGTTTTGATCACAGACCCGGACTAGGCAAAGCCCTGCAGCCCTCCACAGAGACCTCGTTGGGGGTTTGAAATCCTCTCTTCCAATCGCTCTTGCTCTTCCAGCCTTTCTGTCCTCAAAGGGCCGCCAGCCCAGCAGGGGGGGTGACAGTGTGGCCAAAGCTATGATGGGGGACACCAAGCAGCTGTGGGAGCCCCGGAGGGATCTGATCTGCCTGGGAGGGGAGGGGAGGCACTGGGGGAGGAGTCTGTACTGAGCCTGAAAGATGACCGGAAATTAACAAGGGGCAGGGAGCAAAGAGTGTTGCTGGCAGAGCAGCTTGTGTTGCTGGAGACCCCTTAGTGCAGCGGTTCTCAACCTGTGGGTCGCAACCCCTTTTGCGGTCGAACGACCCTTTCACAGGTGTCGCCTAAGACCATCCTGCATATCAGATATTTACATTACAATTCATGACAGTAGCAACGTTACAGTTATGAAGTAGCAACGGAAATAATTTTATGGTTGGGTCACAACATGAGGAACTGTATTTAAAGGGCCAGAAGGTTGAGAACCACTGCCTTAGTGCATTCGAGACTCTGAGAAACTCCGAGAGACTTGTGGCAAAGATCTCTTCTCTGGACCTTGGTTTCCATGTCAGCAGGGTGGCTGGGGGAGGAAGGCTCTAGTCTTGGCCATAGGCCCAGGACACAGTGACAGGAAGACCGACAGCTTCATGAGTTATACTTTAATAAGTTACCAGATATTTCCACCTGCCAAGGAGTGAGCCATGAGATTTGGGTCAGCCTCTTCTGTGACTAGGCCTGGGACTAGCTCCTGGGACTCCAGGCAGCGTGACCATCCTCACAGAAGTGATTTCTTGTCTGGGAACAGGGAAGTGGGGATACCTGGGAGCTGGGCCTTGGGCCTGCAGCAGCCTCCTTCTCTCTGGCCTCCCTGCCTCTGCTCTGCTCCTAACAAACTGCTCCTTTTGAAACCTCGCGGGGCTCCCTGTCGCCCTAGTGCTAAATATTCCAGATGTGGCTCGATGTCGCCTGCCTCAGCACCGGTCCCGACCTCATCTCCTGCACATGAACACCCAGCCTTGCAGAATTTCCTCCAGTTCCTCCATTCCTTGCTGCCTCAGGGCCTTTGCATGGGTTGTTCCCTCTGCCTAGAATGCTCCTCCCTCCTGTTCACTTTGAGAACTGTTTGGGGCTTTAGCTCACAGATCACATATCCAGGAAGTCCAGACCAGGTCACACTCTCCTCACAGTGCACATTATAATTGTACTAGGGGCCCAGTGCACGAATTCCTGCACCTTGAAAGGAGCTGTGGGCCATGAAGCTGCGGTGGGCACAGGGGCGGGTCTCGACCCATCTTCTGCGCCCCCGCCCAGCCTCTCCCTCTGTGGCCCCCGGTCCCCTGTCTGCTGGCAGCCCCGCTCCCGCTGCCACTGCTCCCACACGCTGATGGCACCAGCCCTGCTCACACCCACTGACAGTGCCGAATGATAGGGACCGGCGC
>NW_005874029.1:0-10396 GCF_000147115.1 Myotis lucifugus | reverse complement strand
TTCTGCCGTTCGGTCTATTTGAATATTAGCCTTTTATTATATAGAATGTTCACTTACAAGCTTCCATAGGATTCTCTTTCTCACCCCCTTGCTTGCTCCTTGCAATATACCTGGGGCCTGATACATAACATAGACTGAAGGAATGTGTATTAACTCAGGGACTGAATGAGGGGTGGCATCTGGTGGAAGTGAAGGTGGGAAAGCTTGAAATTCAGCTCACCTGCCCCTCCACACCGCCAAAGAACCCCTGTGCCTTGCCACAGAACCCACTTTGAGAACCAGTAGCCTAGGTCAGCCTTTTCACTGTATGGATGAGTCAACGGTATGCCCAAAGCTACACAAGCTCAAGGCTGCAGGGGAGGCCGGGTTGGTGACTCCAGTCCCCAACTTCCTGCAACACCCCGTCGGATCTTGCAGCGGCCATTAGGGGAGTCCCACAGTTTGCTTTCGGATGATGGCCTGGCTCCTGGGACCAGACACCCCTGGGTCACCTGATGGCAGGTGTGAGGGCTGCACCGAGTTGTGCCGCAGCTAGAGGTATATTCCCTTCTCCCCCTGGTGTCATCTTATCCACACCTTGAGAGACCAGCTGTGCTCCACCCTAAACCTGCCGGTCAGCTGCTTGCTGCACCAGCACGCTGCCCCCAGGTAAGGCTCTTGGGGCAAATGCATCGGATGCCCCTGGGAAAGGCCTGCTGGCTGCAGTTCCAGGGGCCTTTCTGGGAACCGGGTGGAGCTTCCTGGACCACAAAGCACCCTGGAGTCCTCATCCTTCCCAGGTTTGGATTTCTCCACCCCTGTCTGGTGGGAAAAGAGGACTTGGCCTGCAGTGGGGTTTGGGTTGGGTTTATTTTCCTGATCTTTGTGGTGTCCCATCACCGTGGCATTCTTCAGACCTTTTCTACATATTCTGGGTTCAACTTGGGTGGGATCTCAGTGCTGGTCTCCCAGTGCCCCCAGCCCCCCTCCCCCAATCTGTGCTCCTCAGAGAGGTCACCGCCAAGGACCTCTCTGTCTCCTAGGAGGGGCTGCCATAAACCCAAAGCCCAACCTGGAAAAGAGAAACTATATTCATTGTAATTACGTTTCTATGTATTAACCTTCTGTGCACAGCCCCAACCCTCCCGCACAAAGTAGGGGATGGTCCGAGTCCAGCCTTCTTTCCCCGCCTGCCTCAGGCAGTCTCCCTGAAGGCCTGTCTTTTCCATCTCTTTCTAGAAATGTTAGTGTGAACTTGTAACTCCACATTCTGCTCCCTTATTTATTTTTTTAATATATATATATTTTTTAAATATATTTTATTGATTTTTTACAGAGAGGAAGGGAGAGGGATAGAGAGTTAGAAACATCGATGAGAGAGAAGCATTGATCAGCTGCCTCCTGCACACCCCCCACTGGGGATGTGCCTGCAACCTAGGTACATGCCCTTGACCGGAATCGAACCCAGGACCCTTGAGTCCGCAGGCCAACGCTCTATCCAGTGAGCCAAACCGGCCAGGGCATTTTTTTTTAATATATATTTTTATTGATTTCAGAGAGGAAGGGAGAGGGAGAGAGAGAGAGAAACATCAATGATGAGAGAGAATCATTGATTGGCTGCCTCCTGCATGCCCCACACTGGGGATCAAGCCCACAACCCGGGCATGTGCTCTGACTTGGAATCGAACTGTGTTGGCTCATAGGTCAACACTCACCCACTGAGCCACACCCACCAGGCCATTCTGCTCTCTTAACCATAAAAGGCCTCCTGCGAGGTCCTCAATTGGAGGCCCACACGGCTCTGCCCCATAGAAAGAGCCTGCCAGCCTCCATTGTCAGGTTTTAAAACAACTTTATTGGGGTGTAATTTACATCCCATACAGTTCATCCATTTAAAGCATACAATCCAATGATTTTTTTTTGCCATGTTACATTATTTTTTAAGTTGTGGCTAAATATATATGATATAAAATTTGCCACTTTGATCATTTTTAAGTGTGCAGTTCAGTGACATTAAGTACAGTCACACGGTTGTGCAAACATTGCCGCCATTTTCAAAACGTTTTTATCACCCCAAACAGAAGCTCTGCATTCAGTAAGCAAAAACTCCCCTTTCCACACTCCCAGCCCCTGGTAACCTCTAACCTACTTCCTATCTCCATGAATTTACCCATTCTCGATATTTCGTAGAAGTGGAATCATACATATCTGTCTTGCTAATTTCATTGAGCATAATGTCCTCGGGGTTCGTGTCAGAATTCCCTTCCTTGGGAAGGCTGAATAACATTCCATTCTACGGAAGGACCACACTGTATTTGTCCATCATCTGTTGATGGGCAGCTGGGGTGTTTGCAACTTCTAGCTGTTGTAATGGTGCTGCTGTGAACATGGGGGTGTGGACATCTGTTCAGGTCCCTGCTCTCCATTCCTTTGTGTAGGTGCCCAGGAGTGAAATCGCTGGGTGATATGGTAACCCTCTGTTGAGCTTTTTGAGGACCCCCAAACTTTTTTCTGCCACATACTATGTAATTTTTTATTTTCTAGCAGCCACATTAAAAAGAATAGGAAGATACTAGTAAAATTAATGTTAATGACATATTTTATTTTACCCAGTACATCCAGAGCATTATCTCAGTATGTTAATATAGAAAATTATTGAGATATATATTTTTTAATCCTCACCTGAGGATATGTTTTTATTGATTTTTTTGAGAGAGAGGAAGGGAGAGAAAGAGAAACATGATATGAGAGAGAAACATCAATCAGTTGCCCCCACACATACCATATGAGCTTCTCTCTCTCCCTGTCTCCACCCCTCCCTTCCATTCTCTCTAAAAATCAATGGAAAAACATCCTCTGGTGAGGATTAACAACAACAACAAAAAATGTCCATATTGCCCTGGCTGGTGTGACTCAGTCGGTTGGGCGTTGTCCCATGCACCAAAAGGTTGTCAGTTTGATTCCTGGTCAGGGTACATGCCTGGGTTGTGGGCTCAGTCCCCGGTGGAGGGCATTTGGGAAGCAGCCAATCAATGTTTCACTCTCACATCGATGTTCCTTCCTCCCTCTCCATTCCCTCTCTCTCTAAAAAAGAAAAATCAATAAAAATATTTTTTTAAATCAGAGATATAGATCAATGGAGCAGAATAGAGAGACCATAAATAAACCCATGCCTTTATAGTCAAATAATATTTGACAAAGAAGGCAAAAACATACAATGGGTTAAAGATAGTCTATTCAATAAATGGTGTTGGGAAAAGTTAGACAGATATATGCAAAAAAAATGAAACTAGACCACCTTTTTATTTTTTAATCCTGACCCAAGGATATTTTTGCATTGATTTCTAGAGAGAGAGGAAGCTGGGAGGAGGAGGAGAGAGAAAGATCAATTGGTTGCCTCCCGCATGCACCCCAATCAGGGCTGGGGAACCTACAACCAAGGTATGTGCCCTTAACTGGGAATTGAACCCGAGAACCTTTGTCCGAGGGCTGACACTCTAACCACTGAGCAAACCAGCCAGGGCTAGGTCACCTTCTTACACCACACACAAGAATAAACTCAAAATGTATAAAAGAAAAAGAATGTATTAAAGACTTGAATGTTAAACTTGAAACCATAAAAATCCTAGAAGAAAACATAGGCAGTAAAATCTCGGACATTTCTTATAGCAATGTTTTTTTTCTGATATATCTTCTTGGGCAAAGGAAACAAAAGAAAAAATAAAGGACTTCCAGGCAAGATGGTGGTGTAGGTAAACACAGTACTCGCCTTCTCCCACAACCACATCACACTTACAACTAAACTACAGAACAACCATCACTCAGAACCACCTGAAACTGAGCTAAGTGGAAGTCCTACCACTGTGAAATTAAAGAAGAAGCCACATCAAGACCGGTAGGAGGGGGGAGACACGGGAAGGCTGGTCCCACACCCAAGTTTGGCAGAGAAATATCAAGAGAGATAATGGGCTGTGGAGGTTTCCCTCCGAAGTGAGGGGTCCAAGCTCCACACTAGGCCCCCAGCCCAGTGCCAAGAAGAGAATTCCCCATACTTCTGGCTGTGAAAACCAGCAGGGATTGTGGCTGAGTGGGATGGAGGCTGCTGGAGTCCCAGGCATTAAAGGTTTCAGTCTCTTCCCTGGTGGGGTGGGGGTGGGGGGTGTGATCAATATTATGCTCTCACACCAATGTTTCTCTCTCTCTACCTCTTCTTTTCTTTCTGGAAATCAATACAAACATTTTTAAATGTTTATTTAAAAAATAGGCTAAGGACCTGAATAGACACTTCTTCAAAGAGGACATACAGATAGCCAATAGACATATGAAAATATGCTCAATGTGACACATCATCAGAGAAATGCAAATTAAAACCACAACGAGATATCACCTTACACCTGCCAGAATGGCTCTCATCAATAAACCAACAAACAAGTGTTGGCAAGGATGTGGAAAGGGGGAACCCTTGTGCACTGTTGGTGGGAATGTAGATTGGTGCAGCCACTGTGGAAAGCCACATGGAGACACCTCAAAAATTTAAAAATGGCCCTAGCCAATTTGGCTCAGTGGATAGAGCATCGGTCCAGAGACTGAAGGGTCCTGGGTTCAATTCCGGTCAAGGGCACGTGCCTGGGTTGCAGGCTCTATCCCTGGCCCCTGTCAGGGCGAGTGCAGGAGGCAACCAATAGATGTGTCTCTCTCACATAGATGTTTTTCTCTCTCTGTCTCTCCCCATCCCTTCCACTCTCTCTAAAAATCAATGGAAAAATATCCTTAGGTGAGGATTTAAAATTTTTTTTAAATGGAACTGCCTTATGACCCAGCAATTCCATCAAGTGTCCATCAATAGATGAGTGGATAAAATAGCTATGGTTCATTTACACAATGGGATACTACTCAGTTATTTAAAAAAAAAAAAGGAGAAAATTTTACCCTTTGTGACAGCATGGATGGACCTGGAGAACATTATACTAAGTGAAATTAGCCAGAGAAAAAGTGCTATATGATTTCACTCATATGTGGATTTCACTCATATGATTTCACTCATATGTGGAATCTAATGAACAAACTGAACTAACAAGCAAGATAAAAACAGATTCATAGATAGAGAATAGGCTGACAGCTCTGGAGGAGAGGGCCCGAGAGGGTTGGAGGGATTGAGCAAAAAAGAAAGAGCAAGAACTCATGGACACAGACAACAGTGTGGTGCTTGCGGAGGGGAGCGGTGTGGGTGGAGGTGGAGGAGAATAGAGTGGGGATAAATGGTGATGGGAAAAATATATATTAAAAAATAAAGTGAAAAAATACTGTCAGATCAGTTTTAAATAAATTATGATTCATATAAATAATTTCTTTCTTAAAAATTCTAGAGCGCCTGGCCAGCGTAGCTCAGTGATTGAGTGTTGACTTATGAACCAGGAGGTCTCGGTCTGATTGTCAGTCATGGGCGTGCAGGAGACAGCCAATCGATGATTCTCTCTCATCACTGATGTTTCCATCTGTCTCTTCCTCTCCCTTCCTCTCTGAAATCAATAAAAATATATTTCTAAAAAATTCTAGAGCAATGAATACTGTCCAATAGAGGTACAATGCAAGCTACATGTATAGTTAGTATTTTTCTAGTAGCTACATTTTCATATGAAGTTTTGGCAATCTGGAGTATATTTTATGAAATTAATTTAATAATATACTTTCTTTAATCCAATAGATCTAAACTAGTATTATTTTGATGTGTGATCAGTATAAAAATTATTGAGATATTTTTATTCTCTTTTTCATCCTAAGTCTTGGAAATCCAATGTGTATTTTATGGCAGCTCACCTAATGCTGACACCCACTTTTCATTTTAGATACTTGATCTGTACTTAGACTCCATAAAACATACGGTAGAAAAGCAGATTTTCACATCCCGGGTGTTCCAAATGTTCTTACATATTTTCCAATCATTGAATTGGGAACCAGACATTATTTTTGGTTTGTTTTTACTTTTTATTTGAAGTTGTTTTCAATTTACGGAAGAGAATATACGTTTTTAAATGTAAATGAGCATTAACTCCATTCCTGGGACACCACAGCCACATTTCAAGGGCTCAGTAGCCATACTGGGCTAGTGGCCAGTGAATGGGATGGTGCGAGGTAGAACAATTCCCTGATCACAGAAAGTTCTATCAGACAGTGCCAGGCTGTAGATTTGAGCTCCACTGACTAAGTGGGAGAGAAGTTTAGGGTTACATTCAGAGGGGAGAGTTGAGGTTCTTGATCATAATGGCTCTAGCTGTGTGTACTCAGGCAATAGACAGATGTGTCTCTCTGGGTCTCAGTTTTCTCACCTGTGAAATGGGCAGCTCCAGGGCTGCAGACCCAAGGTCGTAGATTTCCTCTCCAGTGGTTGGGGTCTGGGGTCTGGGGGGACTTCATGACCCCTCCTGGGGACAGGAAGGACTGGGATTGGAGGGAAATTAGCCAGGACAGGCCCAGAGGAGCTATTTTTGAGCCCTTAGTGACTGTGAAACACCAAGTGAATATAAAATCAAGTTCACACTGGCATCTCTAAGCACTTTCTTTGCTCTCCCTGCAAACAGGCCAGGCTCTCTTTCACCTCCAGGCCTTTGCATTGGTTGTTCCTTCTGCCAGGAACTCTCTTCCCCTGACCCCTATCTACCTGGTGAGTTCTTACTTAACCTTCAAACCCAATCCCACTGTGTCCCTCTCCGACAGAGCCCCAGACTTAAGCCTCTTGTAACCAACTGTCTTCTCCCAGATCGGAGAAGAGTCTGGGAAAGTCGAGAAAGGGCAGGGTCAAGGTGGGACCTGAGAGCTTTGGGACCTATCCCACCTTCCCTGGGGACCCTCCCGGGTAGAGAAACCGCCATGTTGCCTAAGTGCCAGGAGAAAGTGGACTCGGGTCAGACGGTCTTCGTTGGAATTCGAGCTCTGCCACTTCCTCACTCGGCATCACTGGCCTGTTTTCTCATCTGTAAAACAGGAGTCATACCGGTGCCTACCTCAGGACTCGGGGATATTAACCTTGGTGGCCCACGTGTGCCCCCTCGGCATGGGTTATTTTTATCAGTGATACTGTCTCCACTCTCCCTCCTCCCAGCTGCTCTGACCCATGGATCCGCTCGACTGGGCCAAGACGCGATGTCCCTGGCACCATTAGCTCCCTGGGGGGCTGTTACAGCTGCTTTTGGCCTTGTGCTTCTCCTACCTGTGTGTGTCCCCCGAGCCCATGTGGTCCCCTGAGTCGACAATGGACTCTCTCACCACAGCTCCTAATGGGTGGGCAGGGCCAGTATCCTCTGGGCGAGGGGGGGGGGGACCCAGCCAGGCCACCTTGGGGGAGCCCCCCACCCACCCACTCCTGCTTCTCCTGCTGTGGACATGGACATTCAGCACCCCACTGCTCAGAGCTGTGGCCTGGCATAGCTGACTGCCACTCGGCCACCAACCGCAGCATGTACCCTCAGGTGGGCGCGGCCCTCGTGCATCCTAGAGGTTAGCTGCTGACCGCAGGCCCAGCTTCCTCCTTCCCTGAGGCCAACCAGACAGTGCTGTGTCTGGTTTAACATGAAACTGCCTTGGCTACTGCCCACAACTGAGTGCCCTGAATGGGTACTTCAATCTCCCATGTCCTACTGCAGAGACTCGGACATCTTCGGGTGGTATGGCTGGCTGGAGCCATGGCCTGGCCAGTCGGCCAACGCACCGGTCAACCTCTCAGCTAAGACCGAGCTGGTGGCCTGGGTAGTGTCCGACCGGAGGAAGGATTCAACCAGATGCTCTAAATTCAGCCGAAACCGGTTTGGCTCAGTGGATAGAGCGTCGGCCTGCGGACTGAAGGGTCCCAGGTTCGATTCCGGTCAAGGGCATGTACCTGGGTTGCGGGCACATCCCCAGTGGGAGATGTGCAGGAGGCAGCTGGTCGATGTTTCTCTCTCATCGATGTTTCTAACTCTCTATCTCTCTCCCTTCCTCTCTGTAAAAAAATCAATAAAATATATAAAAAAAAAATAAATAAATAAATTCATCTCAAAGTGGACGTGGATGGGCGCTCCCACAAGCTACTGCCACAGGCATTCATGACCTAGTGCCTGTCCCAGTACAAGTGTGACCTGGCTTTGCAGAACTTGCACCCCAACTACATCACAGAGAAGCTGGGGAAGCATGCGCTGCCGGCCTGGACCATGCCCATGGCGTTTTGCCCCAGCAGGAGGAACCGCGGACAATTCACGCCGCCCAACACCTTCGTCCATATAGACAACTTCCAGAGCCCCAAGGAGCTGGCCCAAGATCTGCTGGCCCTGGACAAAGACCATGTCGGCTCCCTGAGCTACTTCCACTGGCGGGGGATGCTGCAGCCTTGATCCTTCAGCTGGGCCCTGATGTTGTGCAAGGCCTGCTGGCGGCTGTAGCAGGAGCCCACCTACCAGACAGTGACCAGCATTGCTTCTTGGTTCACATGGGCCGACCAGCCTGGGGCCTCACGTGCCAGCGCTTCTGCTTTAAGGAACCTCACCTGACAGGGGCCTCACCCACTGGGGATGCGGAGAGGGAATATCATGTGCTGGGGCCCTCACCTCCCAGGAATCTCACCTCCTGGAGACCGTGGTTGTTGATCTCACTTACGTGGGACTTCACCTACTGGGCACCTCTGCTGCCAAGAATCTGGGCTCCGGGGCCTTAACCTGCCAGGGGCCTCCGGGGTGGGTGTCTCAGCTGCTGGAAATGCTGGCTTCTGCGGACTTCACCTACCAAGGCGCTCACTGCCGTGGCCCCGCTGGGTCTGCTTGCAGCTGGGTAACTGCCTGTGGGGCAGGCAGGCAGGCGGGCGGGCAATATTGGTACCATTTTCCAGATGGGAACGTTCTGATAAAAACTGATGTGTCCTCCCCTATTCTAGAACAGCGGTTCGAACCCCAGGGCGACTCTGCCCCCCCACCCCCCACCCCCCCACCACACTCGGCAACGTCTGGAGACATTTGTAGTTGTCAAGACTTGGGGTGGGCTGATAGCATCGAGTGGGTAGGAGTCAGGAATGCTGCTCAGCAGCCTGCATGGCTCCTGGACCCAGAATGGTCGGCTACAAATGTCAAGAGGTGTAAAACCCATTGAGAGCAAGCCCTTCAGGCAGAGTGGGGAGAGGAAGGCCCAGAGGGACTGGAAAGCGGGGGCCAGGCTGTCTTGGGGTTAGTGTGGGCAGGGCTGGCACAAGGGCAGGGCCCACCCCTCAAAGGAGAGCGGGGAGAAGAGTGTGACGCTGTGTGTGACACGTGAGCACGCAGGCAGAATGTGTGATCCTGGGTCTCTTTTTTTTTGTTAATCCTCACCCGAGGATATTTTTCCATTGATGTTTTTTTTAGAAAGAGTGGAAGGGAGAGGGAGAGACAGAAACATTGATGTGAGAGAGACATCAATTGGTTGCCTCCTGCAGGCACCCCGACCAAGGCAGGGGAACCTGCAACTAAGGTACATGCCCTTGACCAGAATCGAACCTGGGACCCTTCAGTCTGACACTCTATCCACTGAGCCGAACTGGCTGGGGCTTGTGTCCTTTTATTTTCGAATGAGTGGTGACCTTGAGGGTGCCCCTCTCTGAGTGTGCAGTTCTGAGTGTGAATGACAACTGAGCGTGTAAGCATGTGGGCTGTGGGTCTACGTGTGATCCTGTCTGCTAAGCCCCATGTGGGTGGCAATCTCTGCGCCGTGTGTGTGTGTGTGTGTGTGTGTGTGTGTGTGTGTGAGACATGAGTTGAGAACCCCTGCCCAGGGGTCTGTGGGGGCAGCTCTGTTTACATTTCAGTTATTTGGCGGGCTAAGCCAGAGCTCTGTGGTTGGGATGCTGGGTCTGGGTGGGAGACGGGAGGCTGAGGTCCCTGGAGGCTGGGGGAGTGTGTGTGTGTGTGTGTGTGTGTGTGTGTACACACTCGTATACACACACACCCTGAGGCAGCCACACACCCAGGCTCCAAAGCCTGCTGTATGTCCTGAGCGCAGCAACGTCCCTCTTTGGAGCTCAGAGCCATCTACAATGGGGAAACTGAGGCTCAGCTTCTGCAGTGTCTGGGAACCCCAGCCTCTGCCACACTGGGCTGAGTCAGCCCAAACAGTGGAGAAATACACCACCCCAAACCTCAGAGTCAGAATACTGCGGGGGCAGGCAAGGGCCCCAGCCAGCCTCCATCCTGAAATTGCCTTCCAAACAGACCACCCACTGGCTGGGTGGGGCCTGGCTGCCAGCCATGCTTTTGGAGCTCCATGTAAGTCCTTCCCGTTAGCTGCCTCAAGTTTCTCTAGTTGCAACCAGAGCCCTGGGGAGCAGGGAGCTGGGGGAGGTGCCTGCCTGACTAGGTGATCCTTCTTGGGGCAGATTCTGATTCGAGCCTCCAGCTTCTGGACATGGATTGGGTCTGGGATGGAT